>NW_007727021.1:326129-333799 GCF_000696425.1 Galeopterus variegatus
AAAAAAAAAAAAAAAAAAAAAAAAAAAAAAAAAAAGAAATGGCTGGTTAGGTACCGTCTCTGGCACTTTTAGCCAAAACATCACTGTAATAAGAGAGCAGAGATAAAACAGAAGAAAAAATTCATGGGGAAAAAATTAATGAGATATGCTAGCAAGAAGTCCAGAACAACTTGAAATGCCAAAAATTTGTCTTATCCCCCAAAATATCTTTATATCCATAGCCCACATTTTTTTAAAACATTTTTAAAGTTTAAACCAAACAATGTTCCCAAATTCGGCAGGTTCTATGTTGAAGGACCCATCCGAAGAGCATTTGACATTTTACCTGAGTCTCTGTAGGTCACATTTAACCACCAAGCAGCCCCTTTCCACAGTTTGAAGGGTAAAGCAGATGACACCCCCAAGAGATGAAAGACATGATGAGATCATTAAAAATTGTTGGGATTTTTTTCCCTATTTGAGCTTTAGAAGAAGAAAATTAAGTTGCTGTTTGAGTCCAAGATGCCAAGAATGTCACCTTCAGCTGATTTCTTTCACCATCAAGAGGGCTCTAAGTAGGTTCAACAGCAATGTCTGTTACTGTTGGGATCTTAAGTGTGCACTTTCTGAAAATCAACCATCCCACTGTGTAAATCAGCAGTGTTTTCAGAAAACCTTAATGACAAAGTCATGTTAAGGTCAGCAACAATGTGCCAGAATTTAAAAGACAGGGGGGGAAAAAAAAACTACTTGAATTTGACATTCACTTAAGACTATTTAAATTTCTTTTGACTTCTTTTCTTATGACTATCTGAATTTACTAATTAGTCCCTCTACTTCCAACTGTTTCCATTCTCTACCATCAATCTACTGTTATACTGTGCCAGAGGGATCTTGCCAAAGCTCATACGTGATTATATCATTTCACCTCTTAAAATCCTCCTAAGGCTCCCTATGGCTTCTAAAAATAAAGTCCAGATTCCTTAGATACCCTCCAAAGCCTGTGATGATCTGGTCTCTGCCCATCTCCCCAAGGTCCCCTCAGGCCTCTGTCATGTGGTCTGTGTGCAGCAGAGAGGAACCACTCACGACTCCTCAGAAGTATCCTCCATTCATAGCCTCATGCCTTTTTATGTGGTATTCCCATTGTCTGGGGCTATAAAGTATGTAGTTTACTTTTAAAAATACTTCAGCATGCATGCTTTGATTTTATTTTCAAGTAAGTGCTACTTTGTTTAAATTTCAACCACAGTAGCAATTGCCCTATCATGAATCCCTCACCATAGCTGGTCAACTTTCACTGTATCAGAAAGGTCACATTCCAGAGGCAACTGATATTTGGATTCTCTTTCATGAACAGGTTATAAGAATATAACACATCCTACACAAGGCTTAGCTCAAAATGGATCATAGAATAAATATAAAACCTAAAACTCTAAAACTTGTAAAAGAAAACGTACGAGAAAATTTGTGTGACCTTTTTTAGGCAAAGATTTCTTAAACGTGACACCAAAAGCACCATGCAGAAAAGAAAAAAATAAGTTGAACTTCATCCAAATTAAAAACCATTCTTTGAAAGACACTGTTGAGATAAAAAGACAAGCTAAAGACTAGGAGAAAATATTTTTAAAATATATATCTGATAAAGTTCTTATATACAGAATATATAAAGAACTCTCAAAACTTAATAATAAGAAAACAAACAACCCAATGAAAAAAAGTTGGGCAAATGCTGTCAACAGATAGTTCACCAAAGAAATATAAATGGAAACCAAGTACATGAAAAATGCTCAACATCATTAGTCATTAGGAAAATGCAAATTAAAACTACAATGAGATACCACTATACATCTACTAGAATGACTAAAACTTTTTTTTAAAACTGACAGCACTAAGTGCTTATGAAGATGTAGAGCAACTGGAACTCTGTATATTTCTGGTAGGAAACAAAATAGCACACCACCTCTGGAAAACAGTTTGGCAGTTTCTTTCAAAATTAAACATACACTTACTATATGACACAGCAATCCCACTTTTAGGTATTTACCCAAGAGAAATGAAAATTTATATTTATGCAAAAACCCGTACATGAAGTAGCTTTATTCATGACCTCCCCAAACTGAAAACAGCCTAAATGTCAACTGATGAGTGGACAAATTATGGTATATCCATTCAGTAGAAGGCTATTCAGCAATGAAAAGGCATGAACAACAAAACAGATGAATCTCAAATGCTTTATGCAAAGTGAAAAAAGCCAGACTCAAAAGGCTATGTACTCTGGAAAAGACAGAACTATAGAGACAAAACAGATCAGTGGTTGCCAAAGGCTCGGAGTGTGCCTGCAAAGGGGCACAAGAGAATTTTAGAAAAGATGGTCATGTTCTATAATTTGATTATGGTGGTGATTATGCAGCCATGCACAATTATCAAAACTTACAGAACTACACACTAGAAAGGGGGAATTTTACTTTTTGTCAGTCATCTCTCAATAAACCCGACTTTTAAAAAGGAAAGGTGATAGGCAAGGTCTGCAGTTGCTTCATTAGGGATAATACCAAAGGCTTGTGTAGCCATATGTTTAAGAATGTTTCTTGTTACCTGATGCCAGCTGCAAGGCTAACAGAACCCTGACTCTGGATTACCATCATGTCTGCCTCCGTGACCTTCCTTACAAGATCAGACAGAGCACCTAAAATTATATAGACTTAGGATTTCACTGAGCTTACAGAACAGCCTGGTTGAACTGGCAGTGGATGGTGTTTGTTTTGTTTTGTTGTTTTTTGTTTTCCAAAATAAATGCCTGAATGTGTGGCAGAATTTGGACTGGAACTTGCTTTCGTTACAACTAAAAAAGTTTTTAGAGATGTGGCCAATCCCTACCAACCTCACACTTCTTTGGAAGTACCAATATCTACCAAAAAAACCTAAGAATTGTTCATGACCCAACTGATTCAGGCATAGAAATGCCCTCCTTCCTCCAGCTCATGCAGATACTTCCCATGAGACCCAACGATCACCTCCTGTCATAGACCTTTCCTGACACCCTGTGGCATATTTCCATGGCACCCCTGTGTGGACGCGCTTTGAGTGAGACACTGACCTCTTTTTGTGATTTTTTTATTGGTCTGCCTCACTAGGCTGTGATGTCTTTAAGGGCATGAACTGGCTTATATTCCCAGGGCCTAACACAATTTGTAACAGATTCATAGATGTTCAGTAAGTGATGTATTTAACTAATAACAGTAATAAATACAATATTAGTGATGATAGCCAACACTGCGCACTTCCTTTGTGCCTGGCACTGTGCTACATGCCTTGTATACAGTAGCTCCTCAGCACCCTATGAGATAGGTGTTTTATCATCCCCATTTCACAGATAAGGAAACTGAGGCACAGGGAGATAAAGTAATTTGCCAAAAGTCACACAGCCAGTAAATGTTGAAACTGGGAATCAAAGTCAATGTAATCTCCTTCGAAAGCCTTCATTTTTCTTTTTTTTTTTTTTTTTTTTTGGTTGCTGGCTGGTAATGGGATCCAAACCATTGATCTTGGCGTTATCAGCACCACACTTGAACCAAATGAGCCAACCAGCCAGCCTGCAAAAGCCTTTGCTTTTAAGATCTATGATCTCTGCCTCTCATTTCCATTGCAACAATATATGTTAAAAGATATAGCGCTTTTCACACTGGGCATACAATCCTGGCATATAAAAGAATTTTAGAACTCACCAACAATGGATTAAACAAGCAAAGGTCCTAGAAGCTCAATTGCTCCAGATCACTCAGTTGTTCTACAGAAAAAATAAGATGGATTTCTAGTTAAAAATAAAAGGGGACAGGGGTTACATAAAATTTTACCTGGCCACTGCTTTTTCAGGTGTTTTAGTGTTCTGTCACAAGATCACTGTTTTTACTGGAAAGATTTATTTTTAACTGCTCTGCTCATCTCTCTCTTCAGGGTTCACTGCTTCCACTATCTCATTCCTCTTGCAAAGGAGGGGAACTATGCCATTGTTGCTAATGTGGAAAGTATGGACTATGACCCTCTGGTGGTCAAGCTCAACAAAGATATCAGCGCCATTGAAGAGGCCATGAGCGCCAGCCTTCAGCAGCACAAGTTCCAGTATATCTTTGAAGGTCAGGCCCTGCTCTCTCTCTCTCTCTGGGAGTTTGGGAGAAAGGAAGAGTGAAGGTTTTCCTGATTTTCTATATCATCGAAGTTCAAAACTTGTAGGAAAAAAGTTGTTTGTTTGTTTGAATTGAAGCTTCAATACCCAGCCTGTCTATGTATGACGAGGTAGACAGCAATATGGCTGCCATCTGCTCCTGGTTGATAAGAAGATTTAATCCAAGATAAGGCAGATGGCTGCCCGGCTGCCTCCCTGACACTCCTCTCATGCCACTCATGAGATTTAGGTAAATGTGTGGAGTGGGCCACAAATTAACTCAAGAAGAGCTCAGGAAAGAAAAAGAGCATGCACACACACACACACGCACACACACACACACACACACACACACAAAATGAGAAGAGAACCCTGAAAGATCCCTCGTTGGCTAAAATTATCATGAAGGAGAAGTTTTCTCTCACAGAACGAATTACCATCTGAAAAGAACAGAAGCCTCTGATCAGCAGTGATTTTTAGGAAGGCAGCACCCATAAATGCTGTTAGGGGTCAGGCAGGCCAGGAAGGGTGTGAGAGGCGGTAAGTACCATCTAAAGACATTTGCTTTCAAAATTTTTTAAATGTGGTGCCAGCCAAACAATGTTTTTATTGAATTCCGCCCATGGGATCCCTGTTAGGAATTCAAATTATATTCCCTTTTTACTTGTTTTGATTTGTTTGTGTATAGAAGACCTGGGTGCCAAAAGTATCTGTGTTCTCTCACAGAATTAAACCAGTATTATTTAAAACAATTAAGAAGGTTCACTGTCCAAAGGACTGTGGCCAACTGAAGATGGGAAAGAAAGTGTCAATGGATGGCCAATGCTTGCTTTCTGAAACATTTGTATTCCAGCAAATTCAGACCAAAAAAAATCCTGTTGCATTCTGAAGGGGAATAGTCCTAAAAGACTTTAGCTAAAAAGTATAAGTGATTAAAGGGATAGTTGTTAGTTAGCCCATGGCATGGCGCCGTGAATTTGGGTCACCTGGACTGCTCTTCAGTTGAAGCTACTGTGCCCGTCTAGGAGTTCACTTTTCCCTTGTTACACAGTTGACTCTTTGCTCTTGAAGGTGGCTCTTCCAAGCCCTGCGTATGAACATTCACACAATCCATATTATAAAATTTATTTCTGTAACATATTTATTATAATTTATATGTCTTATTCTCTACAAACAATGCCCCCATTGCCCACACTTTGGGCCGACCACGTTGTACCACAACAGGACAAAATTATACCCAAAGTTGTGGGTTAGGGAGAATGACACCAAAACTTGATCTACAGAGATTTTTCACATACATAAGGTGTCAAGTTTTAAATGTAGAATCCAGGGTTGTATTTCTTTGTTTTGTTTTGTTGTGAGTAGAAACCTTTTTTCCCCCACTTTCAAATAGTAGCACGTAAAAGAAAAGTCTGTGGTCTTGGGTGAGTGTAGCTAAAGCGAGGGAGAGGTCATCTTCCTCTCCCTTTTCTACTTTTATCTTAATCAAGGGGAAATTCATTTTGAAGACAGAGGAAGCCATTGAACCTGAAGATGTGCCTTGCACTCTGATCTGAACCTTAAAGGGTCTCTATGGAGGGACTGTGACTTTATAAAGGGAAATAACAAAAACAGTATACATTGCTGTGACTAGTCAGACTAGCTTTAGAGTTCTGAGGGAAATATCCTGCTAGAGTCCGTCTTGGCAAGAATAAGAAAAAGAGAAGGAGAAACATTTACTTAATTTCAAATATTTAGAATTAGAAAGTAACTTTTAAGAATAGTAAGCCATAGACACCTCCTGTTCTGAGCCAGCATTCGTCAGCTGAATTACCTGGGGTCTCCTGAAGGGGCCAGTAGTTTGTTGATGTCCTGAGCTGCCCTTGGCCACGCTTCATAGACCATAAGATAATCCTTCAGGTGTAAGAACAAACCACCTCTGGGACCCCAAAAATGTCCATAGATGTCTCGTGGGAATGGAGCAGTTCATGTATGATCTGCTTTTCCTTTGCCCTTTGTTTCTGATGACCACGTTCTCTCCAATTTCTACCATTGCCAATGTGGAGGTGTATTAGCATTACTGCCAGTAATTCAATTTCTTATTGATTTGTTTTTACTTAACAGTGTTGAGGTATATTAGTATTATTCCCAATGCCCAATTTGAATTGATTTATTTTTTTTATGTAGGTTCTCAGTCAACTTTTAAGCCAAAAGTGTTCCCCTTTCTGTTTTGTGGGAGACAGGAGAGGCCAGACAGCTCATTGTTCTGTTGCAGACACTTGTGTTCTTCTCTGCTTCCCATAAATCTGTACAGAAAAGCAGGAGTTCCTATGCACTGTAATAGTCTATAACAACCTGGCATATTCTCTAAGCCCTTGGCATGGTGGCTTTAGGTGCATATGGTAATGCTAGAACCATAGATATACCAGGCTTTTCTGCCAGCATTGAGTTTTCCCATTCGTAACTACTGGGACAGTGGTGGAATGCTCTGAAATTATTGTGAGATCAGCTGGTGCTACCATCAGAGAGATGTTTTCTTTGGTCATTTACGTTAGTGGAGGATGAGAAGAGAGGAATGCTGTGTGCAGGTTTCTGTAGCATGCTGCTCATCTGTCTTCTCTTTTTTCCCCCACTGCACCGTGTCACCCCTCAGGCCTGGGCCACCTCATCTCCTGCATCCTCATTAACAGTGCCCAGTACTTCAGGCGCATCAGTGAGTCCGGCATCAAGAAAATGTGTCGGAACATTTTTGTTCTTCAGCAGAATTTGACCAACATCACCATGTCGCGGGAGGCAGACCTGGACTTTGCAAGGTAGAAGGGACGATTGGGCTCAGTTTTTTGTATTGAGGCCAAGACCTCATTGCTTACAAAGTCATTTTAAAAAATAGATTCTTGGTATTTTAAAAGCTTAGTTAGAAAAAAAGAAACAGACAAATAGGTATTCTTAGATCGTACAGAAGGTAATTCTACAAAATTCTATGGAATGTTTAACGTCATTTAGGCAGGTAGTTTTCCCTACTGTCTAACCTTAGTTCTTCTCACTACAAAACTTTAGTAATGTTCTTCTGAGTATAAAAGTTATATATGTGCATTGCGTAAAGTATGTCAGATAAAATACAGAGAATATAAACATTACTTTTACTCTTTCATTGAGAGGCCGATATTTGGTATACTTTCTCCTGGCTTTTATGCATGTGCTGTGTGTACGTGTGACCTTTCACACATTTACATGCACATGGTTTCTCTTTTTACAAAACTGAAGCTATGTTAATATAATTTTATATTAATTTAATTGCATTTCCCCATATCAAATAATATTCTTTGAAAGTGTGATTTGTCCTTCCTCCATTTAAAACTCCTTGAAAACATTACTTTTAGTGCCTGAACGAATATTCTGCGGTATAAATGAACCATAATTTTTTTTAACCATTTGGGAATTTTTGGATATTTGAATTTCTTCCGTCTTTTTCTCTCATTGTAAATAACATGTATTGAGCATATTTTTACATGAATCCATTTCCTCATCTCTTCTGTCTTGTTCCAGT
>NW_007727021.1:334419-335249 GCF_000696425.1 Galeopterus variegatus
GTCCTTCCTCCATTTAAAACTCCTTGAAAACATTACTTTTAGTGCCTGAACGAATATTCTGTGGTATAAATGAACCATAATTTTTTTTAACCATTTGGGAATTTTTGGATATTTGAATTTCTTCCGTCTTTTTCTCTCATTGTAAATAACATGTATTGAGCATATTTTTACATGAATCCATTTCCTCATCTCTTCTGTCTTGTTCCAGTTGAAACCTGTCTCCTTGTTTCCACTGGAAGGAAAGTAATTACTCATTATCCTTTCTCTTTTCTAGGTTTGCTGATCTTAATTTTTAAGGTTTCTTTATGTGACACTTTTCAAATTTGAGAGTTAATTTTGTTCTCTCTTCATTTGGTCTTAACAGTGTCTGTACCTTACCTAAATCATAAAACCTTTGGTGCTTTAATGAAAGTGTAAACAGTTTTGAAGAAAATAGATATTTATGGTATATTCATGCTCTGTTGCTATTTATACCTAAGTGGATTACTCTGTAAACGTTTTCATTTTCCAAAAGCCTTTATGACTAGAAAGTCATTTGTTTTTAATAGTCCAGAATGCTCCTGCCTAATGTTTAGTACTTAGTAGTTTAGTGCTGTGTCTTTTCACTTGATTTTTTGATCCCTTGATAAGTTCAGGAAATTTTGAAACAATTCTTGAGGCATTTATAAAATATTACTTTGATAATTATGAAGACATATATGTTAAGGTCTTTGTTTTGAAAACGGGCCACATATGTTCACTTTTAACCTTTCTTCCCCAATCTATTATTCCATTTGCTCCATTGCTGTCCTGTTTCTTTGCTTTTCTATCCTTCTTCCCTGTCTTTTTTC
>NW_007727021.1:336064-345597 GCF_000696425.1 Galeopterus variegatus
CCATTTGCTCCATTGCTGTCCTGTTTCTTTGCTTTTCTATCCTTCTTCCCTGTCTTTTTTCCTCGTATTTGTGGGAATGTGTGTGTATGTGTGTGTTTTCATTAAATTCCCTGTTTTACACTAAATTTGGTGGAAAGCCTCTCTTGCTCAGATTAAGGAAACCAGGTGTGACTGAATGCTGCATTTATTTGGTTGCTCTTATGGGGAATGATCTCATTATTGAATTAGTTATTAATAATAACGTTGACAAGGGAAGTTAAGAACACGGAGGCCTGAGGGAGACAGAGAACCATTACTAATTCTCTGAGGAATATAATTCCTAAATTCAATCATCCTTTTTTAAATGATTTTTTTATTTAGCTGAAAGAAGTAAATTAACAGAGTTTTTGGCAGACAATATGGGGCCCAAATGTGTACTGAAAAAAACTGAATAACGAAGTGCTGACTGGGCAGTATTGCGGTTGGCATCAGTGGCCCATGTGCCCACAAAGTGCTTCTTCAGGAAATCACTGAATGGCAACCAAGTCAAGCCTTTCATGGTTGGATTTCTGAATTATGTCCATGGAAATAGGTACAAGCTGAATGCGACCATTTGGAAGAAGTACTGCTATTACTCTTTATTCTTAAATGGATTGTGAAAGGAAATAGGCTGACATAAACATATAGCATTGGATGATTCTGTCCTTCTGATCCTGGTCCAGAAGACATGTCCTTACTAGACTGTGGGCTCCAAGAGGCTGTGACTTTGTTTCCTCAGTGCCTGGACCAGAGCAAATGCTCATTATGTGTATTGAATGAATGAATAGATATCAAGTCAAGGCTTGTTTTGGAGTTGATGAAAGGCTTGGATAATGACAGTGTAGTCTACCTTTGAAGCCCAGAAGGTTCTAACCAACTGACCTGGTTCAGTTTTTTTATAGGCTTATAAGAAACAACAGATCTCCCTTATAGTTCTTTCTTTGTAGAGCAGAAAGTATTACAAAAAGGAATAATATAGTCCAACTATTCATAGTCTCTTTCTCATTTTCTCTTGCACTTATACACACACACTTTGTAGCCTTTTTTTTTTTTTTCTTCTTGTTTTGGTAGGGACAGGTTTTGTGAAATAGGCTCCATCAATTCTACTGAATTTGAAGCTGTGTAATATAAATATAACAGCGATACCAAAATAGCCAGAAATAATAGACTGCCACAGTGTGCCTCAGCATTTCTTAAGCAATGTCTAATCAAGCATGGACAGCATCTGTATTTCCAGCAAATCTCTATAGGAATGTTATCTTCTAACACAGTAATTAATCACTAGTTGTCATGTGTCAGAAAACTTATTTAACAAGAAGTTGCAGAGCACTTGTGGTTTTTTATTTCCATAGCCTTCCTGGCCAGTGGAAAATATAACACCTTCCCATAATAAAGAAATGAAGGATCTGGAGTGATTCCATTTACGTTGATTCTCCTACCCATGCTATTGTTAAGTTGTCCTTCTCTTTTTGTATGCACCTTTACTCTAATTAAACTTAGAGGAGGATAGATCTTGGATGAGCAAGGGATCAGGACAACCTATAACATTACCAGAATTACAGAGAGCCCCTGCCCTCTATGGAAATGATCACTTGAGCTCTGCTATGGCTTTGACCCTTTTGACCCCACTATTAATTTTCAGACTCAAAAAGATTCTTTGTCCATGAAAATCACTGCAGATTAACTAGAAAGTGGAAGGGCTTCATGAGTATGCTTTTTTAGTTCCTTTCATCATAGAACATCTTAACTTAAGCCATCATGTGCCTTTCCAAAAATGAGTCACTGAAACCACCCTACAAGTTCAGGTGGTGGGTGTGTAACAAGAGAAGACACTGTAGTCCCGAAGGTGTATCTGGCCATCTTTAGAGTTTAAATGAAGCCATTATTCAAAAACAAATATTCCAGAGTTTTCTTCCCAGTTCCCCCCCTCTCCCTTTTGTACCTGCCTTTCCCATTACAGTTGGCTCCTTTTTCTCCTTTCTCTCTCCTATTGCTCTACTTCCTGCTTTCCTCCAAGGTTTCATTGCTCCTTGACTTTTTTTTTTCTTTTTTCTTTTGATTTATTTAGACTGGCATTGCTCATTCTTAAATCTGCTGAAGAAAAGCTGACAAAGATAAGGAAATGAAGCCTAAGGTTTGGGAGGTGGTCAGGAGAGAAGGCGTAACATACAGGAAAGCTTCCTCACCCTTTTATTCCTTTGGTTATTCAACAGATACTTACTGATATGTGTTCTCTCTAGGTCCTGCCCTCATGGAACTTGCATTACTGCAGGGCAAGACACAAACTAATGAGTAAAATATAAAGTATATCATATGAAGATAGATGCTATGGTGGAAAACTAGGCATGGGAAGGATAATAAAGTGTGCCAGGGTATACTGGAGGTAATCTGAAATTTTAGAGTGTTCATGGAAACTCTTAAGGAGAGGAGAACATCTGAGGAAAAACCTAAAGGAAGAGTGGGAGCAAGCCGTGTGGGTATCTAGGGCAAGCACAGACCAACCAGCAAAGGGAATCTAAGGGTAAAGACTCAGAGGGAAGAGGATGCTTAGCATTTGAAGAACAGCAGAAAGGTCGGTATGGATGAAGTCAATGAGCAAGAGGAAGAAGAGTAAGAGATGAGATGAGAGGTTTAATCTAGGGAGCTGAGATATTGAAAGCCATTGCAATGACGTTGACTTTTACTTGAGTGAGGTAGAAGCTATTAGAGGGTTTGGAGTAGAAGAATGCTGTAATCTGAATCACTCTGGCTCCTCTGTTGAAAATAGATGAATAGCAGGCCAGCCTGGTGGCGCACTCTGTAGAGTGCGGTGCTTGGGAGCGCAGCGGCGCTCCCGCCAAGGGTTCGGATCCCATATAGAGACCGGTCCGCTCACTGGTTGAGCGCGGTGCAGGCGCAACACCGAGGGTTGCGATCCCGTTGCCGGTCGCGGTACAGGCGTGACACTGAGGGTTGCGATCCCGTTACCGGTCACGAAAAAAAGACAAAAAGGAAAAAAAAAAAAAAAGAAAATAGATGAATAGGGGGGGGGGTTTGTAGGCAAGGGAAGAAGCAGAAGAATCTGTTAGAAAACTATGGCAGTAATCTTCTAAGTGAAAGAGATAGTGGTGATTCATACCAAGATGGTAGCAGTGGAGAGGGTGAGACATGGAACGATTAGGATATGTTTTAAAAATAGAGCTCACAGAATTTGCTGAAGGACTCGAAGTAAGCCAATGACTCCAAGTTTCTTGTTCTGAGCAATTTGAAGCATGGAGTTTTCATTTACCAACATGAATATGAGCCAGACCATGGAGAGGCCAGTTGAGGGTGTGGAGTGCATGGGGCAGATAGGGAGGGGATTTCAAGAGAAATGTTAAGTTTGAGATGCCTATTAGACATCTGAATAGAGATAAAAAGGGGAGAGCTGGATATACAAACCTAGAGTTCAAGAGAGAGGTCTGGGCTGGAGATGTGAGTTTGGGGAACTTCAGCATATAGATGGGATTTAAAGCCATGAGAAAGGGTGAGAAGTGAGATCTCAATGGGAGCACAAGTAGAGAAAAAAGAGAAACTGTCCAAGAATTGGTACTGGGGTACCCCACTGTTTAGATGCTGGAGTGCTGAAGAAGAACCAGCAGAGGAAGTTGAAAAAGCACAGCCAAAAAGTAGGACGGTAACTAGGAGAGGTCACATCCAGGAAGTCAAGTGAAGTGTTCTAAGAATAGGGCCTCTTCATCTGTGTCAAATGCTGCTGATAGGTTAAATTAGCCCAAGAGAGAACTGGCCACTGGTGGCCTTGACAAGAAGCTTGAAATGCTTTGTGATAGGTTAAATTAGCCCGAGAGAGAACTGGCCACTGGTGGCCTTGACAAGAAGCTTGAAATGCTTTGTGATAGGTTAAATTAGCCTGAGAGAGAACTGGCCACTGGTGGCCTTGACAAGAAGCTTGAAATGCTTTGGTTTGCATTCCTTTATCTTCCCTACACAAATTACCTAAAGTAGGAACAGCTTCAAATGTATGTATTTGGGAACAGCCTTCTCAGTCCTCAATTATATGGTAGGGTCTGATGTGATTAGGGCAAACAAAAATGCAATTAGTGAGTTTCTAGTGTGGTATATAAAAGACCAAATTGGCAGCCTCTCTTTTCTCAAAGTCAACATCAACATGGATAAATCATGTTGACAGTATGTACCTTTGATATGATATGATGAAAATGGCCCTTTATCTGTAGATCTTCTTCCTGAAAACCCTTAATCCCAGTCTAATCATGAGAAAGACATAAGATTCTAGTAGAGGGCATCCTATAAAATACCTGTGCAGTCTTCCTCCACACTGTCACCGTCATCAAAAACAAGGAAAGTCTGAGGAACTATGTAATGTGGTATCCTAGATGGGATCCTGGAACAGGAAGAGAGCATTAGGTACAAACTAAAGAAGTCTGAATCAACTATGGACTTTAGTTAATAATAATGTATTCATATTGTTTCATTAGTTGTGACAAATGTACCACATTAATGTAAAGTGTTAATAGGGAAACCAGGTGCAAGTTTATATGGGAACTCTGTAGTACTCGATTTTTCTGTGAATCTAAAACTTCTAAAAAAAAAAAAGTCTATTAATTAAAAAAAAATAGGCAAAGGATTTGGATAGACATTTTTCCAATGAAGATATACAGGTGGCTAATTCATGTTGAGTATGAAAAGATGCTCAACATCATTTGTTGGGGAAGTACAAATCAAAACCAGAAGGAGATACCGTTCTACACCCACCGGGATTGCTATAATCAAAAAACAGACAATAAAAGTGTTGGTGAGGATGTGGAGAAACTGGAACCCTCATTTGTTGCTGGTGAGAATGTAAAGTGGGGTAGTGCTTTGAAAAATAGTTTGTCAGGTCCTCAAAAAGTTAAACATAAAGTTATATGACCCAGCAATTCCACCCCTAGGTATATACTCAAGAGAAATGAAAACATACATGTATACAAAAATTTGTACACAGATGTTCATAGCAGCATTATTTATAGTAGCCAAAAAGTAGAAACAACCTAGATATCCATCAACTGATAGATGAATATAATGTGATCAATCTATACCATGGATATTATTTGACCGTAAAGAGTTGAAGTACTGATACATAATTCAATATGAATGAACCTTGAAATGTTATGTTAAAGAGGCTAGTCACAAAAGACCACATATTGTATGATTGTATTCACGTGAAATGTCCAAAATAAGCAAATTTATAGACATAGAAAGTAGATTTGTGGTTATGTAGAGCTGGGAGGTTGAAAGGAAATAGGGAAATGGATACAGGATTTCTTCTGGGGGTGATGGAAATGTTCTAAAATAGACTGTGCTGATGGTTGTAGAACCCTACCTATGACTACACGAAAAGACCTAAAATTGTACACTTTCAATGTACAAATTGTGTGATATCTGAATTATATCTTAATAAAACTTTTTTTTTTTAAAGTTGAGTTTTAAACCTTTAAAAATCCCAAATGATATGTCCTGGGAAATGAGTAGCCCAAGTTATATACTCACGTTGATGGGGGAGCTTTGTAAAGGAACTGTAAAGTTGAGTTTTAAACCTTTAAAAATCCCAAATGATATGTACTGGGAAATGAGTAGCCCAAGTTATATACTCACGTTGATGGGGGAGCTTTGTAAAGGAACTGTCTGGCTCATGTTTTAGTGTCCCCAGTGCATCCTGAAAGATAGAATATCAAGGAAGAATTTTTGGAGAAGGAGGTGATGGTTAATATTATCTTTCTGGAATTATCCAGAGTGGGGAGAGAGCCATTTCAAACAGAAAGGGGGCAGTTCAGGGGGACTAAAGTAGATGTTCAAGGAAAGGGGTGGCTAAAGACGAGACCAGAGGGGAAGCCAGAGCTAGCTGAGGGTAAGCTCTGCACAAACGCCACCTTAGCAGAGGCCTTCTCTCCTAGAATTTCGAAATATGCCTTTCTCCCCCACCAGCACTCCCTTTTCTCCATACCCCGATTTATATTTTCTTATCACGTATCTGACATATTGTATATTTACTTATTTATTTGTTTTTATTTGTCTACCACAGGTAGAATGTGAGCTCTGTAGGCATGGACTCTCTTTTGTTCACTGCCGTAGCCCCAGGACCTAGACCAGTACCTGGCATGTAGTAGACATTCAATAAATACTTGTGCGGTGATAAAGATATTTGGACTTTCTCCTGTAGGTGACTGAACTATTTTAAACAGAGAAGCGAGATGGTCAGGTTTATATTCTAAGTTTATATTTATGTGCTTATTCATTCGAGCAGCTATGCAGGGCATGGATTTCAGGGAGATGAAATTGGAGTTCTTGTAGACCAGTTGGAAGGTGATTGCTAAGACAGCAGTGTGTAGGGCACGAACTGGATCAGTGCTGGTGGGGATGGAGGAGACAGATCTGAGAAATGTGAAGGAGCTAAAATTGGCAGGATTCGCGAGTGATTGAATAAGGGTAAAGAAAAAGGAGCCAAGGATGCCTCTTCAGTTTCTGACATGCATATCTAACTGGGTCACAATATCAAGTAACATAAGCCTACAGGAGGCGGGAGGAGTAGGTCTGGTGGAAGGAAGATCACCAGTGACCATGATGAGTATAAGAGGCCTGTGGGACTCCCAAGTGGGGATGTCTAATATGCAACTGGATATGTAAGCTAGAAGCTTGAGGGAGAGGCTGGAATTGAACAAAGAGATTTTGGGAATCCTCTGCAAGGAGCTGTTTAAAATTAATTAGAGGAGATAAACAGTGTAGATGGAGAACAATCCCATGAGGAAGACCCAACAGTAAAGGGCATCAGAAGAGGAATCCCTCAAGAGGATAGGGAAGGAATGGTCCCATGGAACAGGTGAGGGCCAGAAGAGGACAGTGTATGAAAGCTAAAGAGACTGTACGGCCGCATTGCTGCCTGCACGGAAATCGTGCTTTCTGCATAAACTGATATGGCAGCTCTCTTCCCAGCAAGTGAAAGCATTTTCTCATTTTAACTTCTCCAACTCCTCTTTCAGGTAAACTGCCCAGATGCTTTCCACAAGGTGACCGAGTGAGTGACAAAGCCACCCTAGAAACTAAACATACTGATTTGGACCCCTGCTTTATCCTTGACCGTGTACCTTTTCTAAGGCCAGGAATGGTCTCTGGCATGGCTGAAAATGTTGAATTCCTCCCAAGGGAGGTATTTACATAGACTTATTTCCTACAAACCTATTATACCAGGAACACCACTTTCGCTTTCTGTGGGAAAGATTATGAGATTTCCTGTTAGGAGTGACCAGGGCATAGTTTGATAAAGGGGCATTAGCAATGACATGCTGCCACCTACTGGAAACACCCACAGACATTCAGACAGGCGATTATCCGTGGTCTCGTCAGGAGTTACCCCTGAAGTAGACTTCAAAGATGACTTGTTCGGAAATATGAAATGCTTGTACCTACTAAAAAAAATTACCTTTGACTGCCTTGCTAGGAGAGCAGTTTTGTTTCTGAGAAACAAAAAAATTTTTTGCATCCTTTCATCTGTTTACTTTTTTCCCAGCTTTAGCCTGTCATTGATCTTATCTGCTTTTCCAATTCTAGGGTGAAACCTATCCCTCTTCCAAGCTTTACCTGTATTACTCCAGACTCAAGATTGTTAACCACGTGGATTTGGGATTGATTTCGTAGGAGAGATTAGTCTATTGCCAAAAATTCTGTTGATGATGCCTCTAAAAATCCTGTTAAATCTCTTGAATTTAGTAATGATAAAAAGCCATTCCTCTCCCTGGGGCCAGAGTAAATTGGGAAATATGATGGGTTACATAGCTTTTGCTGCCTAGTAGAAGGAAATATACCAGTTAATAAAATTTAATAACAAAACAAAAATCTGTATGGCCTTATCTCTGAAAGAATTTTCTTGAAGATCTTCATATAAGTAGATTTAAATAATATTACATCTTTCTAAAACTTCAATTTGACTTTGCCACCCCATTTCTGACCATGCCACTTTCTACTGATCTCCTTTTTCTGTGTTTATTACACTTATAGATTCTGTACATTGTAACAATTAAATAATGTCTAGTTAATTGTCTAATTAGGGCTGTTTGAATGCAGTGAGCATGCATTACTGGTCTACACATCCTTCATAGAGCACCTCAGAACAATGATTACTGATAATCCTCTCAAAAAAATACCGCTCAGTAATTGATGTTTGATTTCTCAAAAACATATCTCATGTGTGAGGCTTTAATTAAGTAAGATTTCTTTTGATTATGCCCAATTAATGTCACCATGCCTTGTACATATATAATGTCGATGTATAATTTAGGGTTCCTCGAGATCCTTGGCAGAAAGTGGCTGTCTTCCCTTCGTAGTATTTATATGCTGGAATTGGAATGATTCAGAGATCAGCATAGATGGCAGGTGTTATTATTATCCAATAAAGATCTCAAGGAACGGAAATCAGAAGTGACTTGTCCAAAATCTTTTATCAAATTGTGTTATTTATGTATCCTGCAATACTTCTGCAGTCATCATAGTTAGGAAATTAAATTAACCCACCCAACGAGGCTGTCTTTCTGCCAGGGAAGGATTGCATTGTACTGAAAAGCCATTAAGGTTGTTCTGCGACTAAAGCCCAAGAATGATTATTTACTGACTCTATTAGAATTCTTACTGAAAAACTTAAGGCTGGAAGTTGACCTTTCTTGTTTTCTAAATAAAGATGTAGTGTTTAAATTTTGGTGCTTACAAGTAGGAAACAGGCACAGTTGCTACAGCTGTAAAAGCAGAGCTACAACCCCTTACAAACCATGTCAAGGCCAGGCTTCCTATCCGGCTCATCCTGTTCTTGCTCTGTCATACATAGAAAGCCCTTCTCTGTTCCCACCTCCTGCTTTGCCTAACTCCCTTTGCCAGTCTGAAGAGAGCAAGACCAGAAAGCCAAGGGGAGGTCAGATGGCCACAGTGAATGCTGCAGTCGACCGCTGAAGTCCCTTTGTTCTCTAAAACCTTCTCTAATGTGTCTGGCCCATATCAATTCCTCTTTATAATCTTTTTTCTGATTTTCTATACTCTGAATTAATACCTCATTATGTGCCACATTGTTCTTCGTTTGAATCCATCTTCTAATATTTTATTGCTCTAATTTCTATTAGCATGTTTTCCCTTCCCACTTAATTGTAAAGTCTGTGTGACTGGTTACCATGACTGTGTTTTGCTTATTTTGGTTTCTGGGCATTTTTCCCCCTTTACTTCTATGTAATAGGCTCATAGTCAGCAATCTAAAGTGTTTATGAATGTAATTTGGGTTTCAAAGTGTATTTCGTATACATGAATTTCATCTATGTTTTAGAGAGCATCCTTAGCTAAATAGAAATAGGTTACCAAGAAATAGTTTTTGTACCTAGCCTTATAGACCCTTGACTCTAAACTGCTTTCTCTAAAACAAGGACATCTCCTAGAAGACAAGTGAGTTTAGTGTAAATTATCCTAGAGGCCTAAATTGGTTACTTTTTCTCAGTGATGACGATGAT
>NW_007727021.1:346385-350711 GCF_000696425.1 Galeopterus variegatus
AGGATTAAAACTTAGGTCAATCCAGCCCCAAAGTCTACGTATGCTCTTAACCATGTGAAGTAAGGCTATCGTTGTGGTAAATATTGCTCTCTGTTTTGCTTTGTTTAAATAAAATATGATTTTAGTTTTCAATTAGGCTCTTAACTCTCAAACATTTCTTTTCCTTTATTTTTTCTGGTTGTGTGTCTTTCTTTCTTGACTTTCTTTGAGCTCTGACCTCCAGCAGTTTTAATTAGCTTTAATTAGCACTTTGGCTATAGACGGTGTAGGAAAAATATAGGAAAATGGTCAGGGCCCCTCAGATGTTCAGAATCTTGCCTGGCGTTTGATGTAAATATGCACATGCGCCCAGGTGTTCCTTGGTTATTGTCTGATGTAAGTGCGCATGTGCACCCACGTGTCCTGGGTTATGGACTTAAGTATAAAGGATGAGTGGCTCTGATCCATGGTGCACCCGCCCCCAGGATGACCTCGGGGGGTGGAGGGGAACATGGGGAGGCTGCTACTGCTGCTGGAGGCTGTTGCTGTGAGCTGTTGCTCCCAGGGCCCCTGGGTCCCTCCTGGAGGCCCCTGCCGCTGCTGCTGCTGAGGAAGCTGAGGACGGAGCTGGTGTCATCTGCCTACGGCTTCCAGGATCTTCCCCGATTACCTGGTGTAAAGTTACATGACTATGCCAATTGTATGGCTAGGCATTTCATAACTAAAGTCAAAAAGTTTCATTATTTTAGTTATACTAAGTTTCCATTTGTATTGTCAGGGCTAGGGCTCACAGACCCCTCAAGCCCATTGTATAGACTGGGTCACCAGACCCTCACATGCAGGTCCACAGTAGGTAATTGGGAAGGATCCCGGGAGCTATTGGCAGATGACACGAGCTCAGTCCTCAGCAGTAGCAGCAGAAGAAGCAGTGGTGGTGGCCTCTCAGGGCATCAGGGGCACTAGCAACAACAGCTTGCAGCAACAGCCTCCAGCAGTAGTAGTGGCCTCCCCATGGTCCCCCCAGGGACAGGGGTCCCTGTGGATCAGAGCCACTCATCCTTTATACTCACGTCCATAACCCAGGACACATGGGTGCTTAAGTGCATCTACATCAGACAATAACCAAGGAACACCTGGGCTCACGTGCATATTTACATCAAATGCTTGGCAAGATTCTGAACATCTGAGAGGCCCTGACCATTTTCCTATATTTTCCCTACACCTAGCTCATGGACCTGCATGTGAGGGGTCTGTGACCCAGTCTGTACAATGGGTTTGAAGGGTCTCTCTGTGAGCCCTAGCAATACATTTGGCTAGGTCAGTAGGATTCCAACAATTGCCTTAGCCTTAACCATACAGAGGGCTCTGCAGACTCCTCCTATGTTGGTGTGTGTTATAGGGCTGGTTTTGCTCAGTCATCAGGTGCTCTGTGCTGCTTGTTGGTCTCCTGCTGACCTTCCAAACAGCTGTCCATGGAGCAGTAGCACTTAAGGCCCAAGACCACTGTCTCAGAACCATACCACAAATTAGAGCTAGCACATGATCCACATCACTCATAACCTCTGTCATTAATCCCAAGTGCATACACCTGTAATTCTAATCCAATAGGAGCTTAACCACGTGGTTATCAAAGGTAAGAGGATGTAAGAAATTCCTGGGGAACTTGTTTATAGTGGAAACTCTTTGACTCTATCCCTAAAAATTTTGATTTAGAAGGTTGAGGGTGGGGCCCAGGCGATCCTGATGCAGGTAGTTTGCAGATGCTCTTGGAGAAATACTGGCCTGTCCTCATGTTTTTTGAGACTTATGACATCCAGGCCATTTTTCTCTCAGCCTCTTATTCTCCTTTAGTCCCCCCCTTTTTTTTCTCCTACAGTGAAAGTAAAAATAAACTGGAAAGCACTTGTCCTGGATTAAGGTGAATCATCACTAAAACTACCCCACAAGGTAGTTTTCACCATTCTTATTTTCAGTTTACCTGTGTAGAAATTGGTGCAGAGTTGGGTTGCATTCTTGGAAGTTTGGCAGTGAACTAATTAGTATATCATTTATGTAATGGATGGCTTATAAACAAATTCAACCCTTAATTGTTGCATAAACTTGAGCAAGTCACTTGTCTCTCTTGGCTGAAGTTTTCTCATTTATAAAATAAGAGGTTTGACTAGAAGATCAACTGTAGAGTCTCTTGAAGATTGGTCTTGCCCAGACAGGGTTCCGTGATGGAAAGGCAGAGATGGGGTTGAAGGTCTAGTGCTCGGCCTTGACTTCTGGCTCTCAAAAGAGACTATCACAGGAAAGGTCTTCAAAAGGAAGGAAATTAGCTCCAGTTCCACTCCGTAAAGATACTGTAAAGGTTTCTGAGATACACAGTACGTAACTGGCATTTTAATATTTGTTGACAAACTAATGTATGTGCGTGTGAATGAATGAACAAGGAAGTGACGTAGGCCTGTTTCATTTCATAGTTAAGATCGTGCTTGTAGCATGCTCACCACACGAACAGGAGAGTTAAGACATTCAGAGAGAGATAGAAGCTGGCTGTTGCTTTTGCATGACCTGTAAAGGTCTTATAAGGCTCTGAACAGTAATTCAAAAAATAAACGTGTAGATACTCAAAAACATAAATGTCACAGCTGCTGCAGCTCTTCATCTTCTTTGCTGTGCTGTTGTTTTCCAGCTGATGGAAAGGTTTCATTCAGATCAGCCATTTTGCTTTTTCCTGGAGGCACTCTTTAATCTTTGTGTTCTAACCTTTAAAGATACAGGCTTCAGCCACTGCTGTAATGATTTCCATTGCCTCGTATCTACATGTTTAAATTCCTCCAAAGAATTGTGTACCTTCTATTTTAGCAATTGCAGATGGAGTCAAATGAGAAAAAAACAAGTGGGGGTAGGAGAGGCCAGCTCTTGATTGACTTCTCTCTCTGGATACACGCAGTCTGGGGAAGGAGTGGATCAATGGCCTCAACTTTCCAGCAAGCATTAACTCTGCATCTCANAGACAAACTAATGTATGTGCGTGTGAATGAATGAACAAGGAAGTGACGTAGGCCTGTTTCATTTCATAGTTAAGATCGTGCTTGTAGCATGCTCACCACACGAACAGGAGAGTTAAGACATTCAGAGAGAGATAGAAGCTGGCTGTTGCTTTTGCATGACCTGTAAAGGTCTTATAAGGCTCTGAACAGTAATTCAAAAAATAAACGTGTAGATACTCAAAAACATAAATGTCACAGCTGCTGCAGCTCTTCATCTTCTTTGCTGTGCTGTTGTTTTCCAGCTGATGGAAAGGTTTCATTCAGATCAGCCATTTTGCTTTTTCCTGGAGGCACTCTTTAATCTTTGTGTTCTAACCTTTAAAGATACAGGCTTCAGCCACTGCTGTAATGATTTCCATTGCCTCGTATCTACATGTTTAAATTCCTCCAAAGAATTGTGTACCTTCTATTTTAGCAATTGCAGATGGAGTCAAATGAGAAAAAAACAAGTGGGGGTAGGAGAGGCCAGCTCTTGATTGACTTCTCTCTCTGGATACACGCAGTCTGGGGAAGGAGTGGATCAATGGCCTCAACTTTCCAGCAAGCATTAACTCTGCATCTCATTCTGCTTTAGGCAATCTGTTTCACAAAGATGCTGATTAAACATTTTGGGGTACTGGGAACAGAGGAGGGAGAGAGAGGTTTGGGATTTTTAGTGGCTAGAGTCTTTTATTGACAACATTAAAGGCTTCATGATGTATTCGACCAGAAATTAATTACAGCCCAGGTCCCCATTTCTCCCTTAGGTGACAGTCTTCCGTTGATGTGTGCTGCTGTGAAAGTAATAATAGGTTTCAAATGTTTATGAAAAACATAAAGTAATTACTTGCTGTGGTAAATCAGTCATTTGAAGCTTCAGCTTCTTTCTGCTCCATGTATGTGGCAGTCTGTCTGTTTCTTTTGTTAACTTTAATTATATAGCATAGGAGAATTTTTATTTTTCACTTTTCAGAAATTTTGCTTTTTTGTATTTCTTGGTTTCATAGTTCTCCAGGGACATAAGTATTGAAATCATAATGACATGTAACTAACATTTGAGCAAGGGAAGCAGATGCCTGCGAGGAAACTGCCTCAGTTAAGTTTTGTAGCTATTGGCTATTAGCTATTTGGCAGTTCCTCTAATGAGCCTTAAATATTTACTGTTTGTTGTACAGAGGAGAACTGGCTCTCAGGCATTTTGAGGCTCCTTCTCACCAATGGCATATGTTTAAATTATGAGCCCTCAAGCCAAAGAGTCTGTAATGGCTCTTTTCCCTTTCTTAAATTAAAAAAAAAAAAAAAGGGCTGACCAGTTAGTTTACTTGCTTGG
>NW_007727021.1:351310-361018 GCF_000696425.1 Galeopterus variegatus
ATAACACCAAGGTCAAGGGTTTATATCCCTTTACCGGCCAGCCACAAAAATAAATAAATAATTTTGTTTAAAAAAAAAATGTAGTTTTTAATGCAGTTTTCCAATAAAAGCAGTAGCTCCTTTTCTTGTGTCCCTTCCTTCCAATGGGACCTGTACAGATCTGCTTGGATAATCCCAACCTCTGTGTTAACTCACTTGGACAAGGAGAGAGATTTCCTTTTTTGCAGCTATCTTAGCAGGAATCCTGGCCTGCAGGATACACTAGTGAGGCCTGTGTACTGGCCAACATGAGACATTATCACACATAGATATCCTGCTGTTTGTACTAAGGGTGGTTCACCTCTAAAAATATGAACTATACATGTTCACATTTCTTTTCAATTCAAATAATATTAATATCACATTTTCCTGTTCTGTCTAATCTGTCTCGTCCATTTCTGATCAGTGAACTATTAGGTCCTAACTTCAAAAGTTTCCTTAATCTCTTAGACCAAGCTGTCTGTCTCAGAAAAATATTTTTTTTTTCTTTCTTTCTTTCTTTCTTTCTTTCTTTCTTTCTTTCTTTCTTTCTTTCTTTCTCTCTCTCTCTCTCTCTCTCTCTCTCTCTCTCTTTCTTTCTTTCTTTCTTTTTATTGAATCAAAATTGATTATACATATTTTGTGGGTTCAACATTGAGATATGTTGATCAAGTCAACATTACTAGCATATATGTAGTTACAAATCGTTATTATTCTTTATGCTCCTTGTCTAATCTCTCCCCATCCGCCTTTCCCTCCCCCCATGTATTTGTTTTTCACTGTCCAATATTGATCTCTTTCTTTGAACTATTATTTATATTTAGAACCAAATATAAGAACAGTATGAATTAGTTATCAATAATTCTTCTGTATGGAAAATCATACTAACTGGGACTTCTGTGCTTCTTCATTGCAATGATAATTGGAATTCACGATGTTTGCCCCCAAGTCTAGAATATGCTATCCTTCATCAAAGAAGAATTCTACTACATGGTGTAGTTGTAGCATTACATATATTTTACCATATTGTGTCTTTGAAAAATTGGTGACTCAATATGGTATCTCAGTATAAGCAAAAATATCTGACTAACTATAAGCCCTCATTTTCTTTTCATACTGTATCATAGAGGTTTTATATCTCTATAATTCTGTCTTAGTATTTCATTTTTTTCATAAGACTAAGTAGTAACAAATTGCTTAAAATAATTTCTTATATTGTTTTATTATTGTTCATATCATTAATAACTACTATGCATTGAGCACATACTTTGTGCAAAGCACTCTACTTATGTGATTTACACACATTATTTTATTTAATCCTTATACCAGCCTAATGTGCTTAGGTATTAGTATCTTCATTTTGCCATTTGGAAAATAGAGTCTCTGAAAGATAAGCAACCTCAGGTCTGTACTACTAGTAAATGACAAGTTTTATTTAATCCTTATACCAGCCTAATGTGCTTAGGTATTAGTATCTTCATTTTGCCAGTTGGAAAATAGAGTCTCTGAAAGATAAGCAACCTCAGGTCTGTACTACTAGTAAATGACAAGACCATGACTCAAAGCCAGGTCTATCTGCAGTTTAGCCATTATGCTATATACAGTTTATGATGATGTAATTCATTGGTATTTCAAGAAGATATACCATGGCCTCAGTGCTTTTATTAATTCTATTAAACAGTGGCGATGGTGTGTTCCTAATTAAAAGGGCTTGCAGGAGGGGTGACAGTGTTTATCTTCCCTGAGCAAAACTGAAAGGAGAGGTTGTTTAATAGGCCTGCAGGGACAAACAAAAGAAGATCAAAAGATTATGAGAAAGGATTGTAGCACAGCACCTAAGGAAGGCCTGTCTAGGAATGCCCACAGCTGTGATGGGCCCAACAGAGGCGTGAAGGGGTATGGGACCTCAGAGAGATTTTGTATGGCAGCAGTGTTATATGGTGTCCAAGTCAGGGAGAAAAGCTGGACCAGATAGTATAGGGAGAGTGGGGCCACCACCACATACAAACTCAATTCCGAAAGAATCAGTAGAACTCCTACATACAGTGAGAATACAATGACTGATGAAATTGTCTTAAAATAGCTCTTAAGCAGTTAGATATTCTTCTCTAAATTAGTTTAAAATATTCAAAAAGAAGTAGAAAGCAAGAAGCTACACCTTTTTCTTCTATCAATAGAAAATCCAGTCATTTTAAAAGAAAAAAAAGTAGTGGTATATTATTGACATTTGTCAATTTTTGTCTACTCTTCTAAATCTGTGTTTAGGGAATTCCCCACAACCTGGTCCTGGAGGGAGGCACAGTCCATGTTCCATCCTAAAAACACAAAAGTCAAGGCTTTTCCACTGTGTAGGGGACAGCCTAGGCTGGACCAATCAGACTCACCTTCTCCAAACTCTGATCAGGGAGCTGGGGACTCCGAGGACACACATGAGGCAGTATCGGCAGCAGTGCCAACTTCCAGTTACCTAAGGTGGTGGCACAGCAGTGGCTGTGGCATGGCCAACATCCAGTTCTGCTGGCAGCAGAGCAAGACGTGGTGTTCACGTTTAGCGGCAGCAGCAGTCATATCTTCATGAAACTATCTTTAAAGAGTGATTCTGGAGTGACTTTGGCCATGATCCCAGGTGCTGCCTAGTTTTGTTTATTCCTGTTCATTCTCCAAATCTCATTCCCCATCTTCCTGGCTTATCTAGGAGATACCCAGTATCCCTCCAGTAATTCCTTTTCTGCAACTTAGAAGCCTGTTACATATATACACAATAAAATCTAGTCTTTCATTATTATGCATGACTATTAAAGTTTTGACCCACATCATATCTCTTGGTCAATTATATAACATACTTAAATATCTATCAAGAATTTTCATTTTTTTACAGTCCCACCAACAGTGTAGGAGCATTCCCTTCTCTCCACACCCTCACCAGCATTTGTTATTCACCATCATTTTGATTATAGCCAGTCTAACTGGGGTGAGGTGGTATCTTGATATAGTTTTAATTTTTATTTCCCTGATGACTAGTGATGACTAGTTGAGCATTTTTTCATATACCTATCTGCCATCTGAATGTCTTCCTTTGAAAAATGTCTATTCAATTCCTTTGCTCATTTTTTAATTTGGTTATTTGTTTTTTTACTGTATAATTGCTTAAGTTCCTTGTATATTATGGATATTTATCCCTTGTCGGGTACATAGTTAGCAAAAATTTTCTCCCACTCTGTAAGTTGTTGTTTCACTCTGTTGATTGTTTACTGCACAGAAGCTTTTTAGTTTGATATAGTCCCATTTGTTTATTTTTTCTTTTGTTGCTTGTGCTTTTAGGCTCATGTTCATAAAGTCTGTGCCTAGACCTGGTTCCTGAAGAGTTTCACCTATATTTTCCCTTAGTAATTTTACAGTTTCAGGTATTATACTTAAGTCTTTAATCCATTTTGAATTGATTTTAGTATATGGTGAGAGGTGCATTGTCTAGTTTTATCCTTCTGCATATGGATATCCAGGTTTCCCAACACCATTTATTGAAGAGGCAGTCTTTTCCCCAATGTATGTTTTTGTTCCCTTTGTCAAATATCAGATGGCTGTAAGCTTGAGGGGTGATTTCTGGGTTCTCCATTCTGCTCCATTGGTCTGAGTGTCTATTTTTATACCAGTACTGTGCTGTTTTGGTTACTATACCTTTGTAATATAACTTGAAGTCGAGTACTGTTATGCTTTGCTTTTTGCTCAAGATTGCTTTGGGTATTCGGGCTTTTTTATTGTTCCACATGAATGTTGAGATAGTTTTTTCCATTTCTGTGAAGAATGTCATTGGTATTTTGATGGGGATTGCAGTGAATCTGTAGATAGCTTTGGGTAGTATAGATATTGTCACAATGTTAATTCTTCCAGTCCAAGAGCATGGAATGTCTTTCCATTGTTTTGTGTCTTCTTTAATTTCTTTCAATAGTGGTTTGTAGTTCTCATTGTAGTGATCTTTCACCAGACTGGCTATAATCAAAATGATGGAGAATAACAAACACTGGTGAGGATGTGGAGAGAAGGGAATGCTCCTACACTGTCGGTGGGACTGTAAATTAGTACAACCACTATGGAAAACAGTATGGAGTTTTCTCAGACAACTACAGATAGATCCTCCATTTGATCTAGCAATCCCACTTCTGGGTATATACCCAAAGGAATGGAAATCATGTTGAAGGGATACCTGCACTTCCATGTTCATCACAGCTCTGTTCACAATAGCCAAGATATACAACCAACCTAAATGTCCATCAGTGGATGATTAGATAAGAAAAATGTTGTATATATACACCATGGAATACTACTCTGCCATAAAAAAGAGTGAAATTCTCCCATTTGCAACAACATGGATGAGCTTGGACAAACTTATGTTGAGTGAAATAAGCCAAGCACAGAGGGAAAAATACCACATCCTCACTCGAAAGCACAGAGGGATACTGTATGTACTCTCTCATAAGTGGGTGCTAAGAGATAAAGAAGAAAAGAAAGAAAGACCACAGTGGTGCGTTGGACTTGCAGAGGGAGAGAACATACCTAGGGAAACAAAGTGGAGTGGGAGAAGGGGGATGGGGAGGGAGGTCAGGGATAATTGAGGGGATAATTGGGTGGGGGACACAGAGTATAATCACAATTTGTGCTGCCAGTATGGATCCATGCTGCCAGTATGGATCTGGCCATCACATCTTAGGCATGAGTGGTGACAATTTGCTTTGTACCCCATGAATATTCATAATCAATAAAAACAAAACATTAAAAATAAATAAATAAATATATTTTTAAAAAATTTACATTTTTTTAAAGAGAAAGTAAAATTGGCTGCATTGGCATTCCCTGAAGGTTAGCTACTCATATCTAGGAAAATTTAATTACTAGAGGTACACATTTGTTTCCATTATCTATTGTTGTATAATAAGTCATCCCGAAAGTCAGCACCTAAAACAACCACCATTATATTAGCTGTCTTGATTTAGTAGATTGACTGGGACTCAGATGTAAGGTTCTTCTCTGGACTGCCTTGGAGTCTCTCACATGGCTGCAATCTGATGGCAGCTGGAGCTGGAATGTCTAAAATGGCTTGTCTCATATGTCTGGTGACTTGGTGGGGACAGCTGGAAGGCTGGGCTTAGCTGGGTGCAGGGATGGCTAGGTCCCTCTCTCTCTTTCCACGTAGTCTCAAAGATTCTCTCTGTGTAGTTTTTCTGTGTGGTTACTTCATCAGGGTAGTCACACTTTGTAGATGGTGGCTTAGGGCTCACAAAAACGTGAAAGTAAAAGCTGCCAGGGCTGTTGAAGGCTTAGATCAGTTCTGACATAGGATCACTTCTATCACATTCTTAAAACAAGTCACAGGGCTAGCCCAGACTTAATGTAGGAGAGGACCGAATGAAGGCGTGAGTAACAAGAGTCATGGCTCTTTAGGGGCTATCTTTGGAATTTAGCTACTGCTATATCTCAGCTTCCAGCTCCAAGTTAGACACACCTAACTCAGTGCCTCTATAGTAGCCATCCACTGTATTTGTCAGGACTCTTTCAGTTGCAAGAAGCAGAAACCTAATTCAAACTAGTTTAAGCCAAAAAAGGAAATTTATTGAATCATAAAGCAGACTTTCAAGGGACCGTTGGTTGTAGACTCGCTTTTATCCAGAGATTCAAACTGTATTAGCAGGACTTATTGCTTTTCTTCCTCCAATGTTTGCTTCTATTTGCATCTGCTTGGCTTTGTTGTTACATAGCCTGTCCTGCAATAGGGACAAAATAGCAGCCCAAACATATGAAACTCAGAGCTGAGAATCTTAGGCAAATTCTCTCTCTTCCAAAATCCACATAGCAAATCTCATGGAGGAAATCTCGATGGGCTCTGTCCATTTCTGAGCCAATTGCTTTGGTCAAGAGAAATGGAACATTCCGATGTGACAACCCAGATCACCTGTCCACACCTGTTGTGGAGGGTTGATCAGTCCAATGTGACCTCAAAGAACATGTTCCATAGAAAAGAAAGGTTTGAATAACAAAAGAAGAGGGACGGATGCTGGATAAACATACAAGACATAACAATAGCAGTTTGCTGAATAAATAAAATTTAAGTAATATATGAGTGGTGCGGACAATAAAGTACTGAGTTTGTTATGTGTCAAAGAGGATAGACATTTAAGAACAATAATTTATGTAAAGAGTTAGAGATGTCGCTGGGACATTATTCAGAGTGGGTTGAAATAATTAGAGAAAATGTTATAGAAGTAGTTTTTGAGCTGTACTATGAAAGAGGTAAGATTTAGAAGGATAGAGCATATGATAGGCAGAGGAAGGTTATTTTCTCAAAAACTAAAAGGTATTTTAAAAGAGAAGGTTGCAGAGTATAATTTTGAGAAGCTTCTGCTCTCCTGAAAATGCACCTTTGTATTTCTCAGGACTCTTTCAGTTTGGTGACTATATTATATTGTACTGTATTGTACTAAGGACTTTCAGATTTGGTTGGCTGCAAGAAGAATTTTTTTTTTTTAACTCTGGATGTGACAAGTAGGTGTTTTAGTGTTTAAGGGACTCATAAAAAATATTGTACTAAGGAGTTTCAGATTTGGTTGGCTGCAAGAAGAATTTTTTTTTTTAACTCTGGATGTGACAAGTAGGTGTTTTAGTGTTTAAGGGACTCATAAAAAAATAAAACTTCCATGGTGATTGCTATCAAAGAAAAGAAAAGCCTTTTTAGAACATATATTCATTTATTATCCTCTGTCACTTTGATTAACAATAGATGCTGAAATTACCAGAAATAATAGTAATCTGTATTTATATTCCTCCTGTGAAGCTGAACATTTCCATGAATGTGAATTAATTTAGTTTTACTCTCATAAGCTAAGGAGGAAAAGAAAGCCAACTAATCTCCCCACCCCCAATCTCTCTCTCTCTCTCTCTCTCTCTTTCCCTCCTTCTCTCCACCCTTCCCCTTTCCGTCCTCCTCCCCAAAAGCAGTGAAAGAGGACTGAAAATATGAGGAGAAAAGCAGCAAAACTGAACCGACTGAGCCAACTACAATTCCCATGGGTTTGGTGAAGGAGAAGTCAGTAGAAGGCATAAGTTTAGAATTTGGTGAGAAGAGAGTCCTGGTTGGCCCAGATTACTTAGGTCATACTGTCTGAAATCTGAAAGTCTTCATTAAATAGGACCTTTGAGATGTATCATCTAGCCCTTCCCAGCAGGCGGGGCTGGCTCTGAGTGGTGGGGTGACTAGCTAGGGAAGGATTCCCACAGGCCTGGAACCCAGATGTCCTCCCTCCTGGAGGCCTCGATGCCTCCTGCAGACTGATGGCAGAAGCTCTTGCACTTGTTCACTTTCTCCTCGGAAACAGTGATGCCCTAGGGCAGTGACAGCAACCTGGAGAGAAGGGGATTACTAGAATCCTCTGGAGAAGGGACGTCACCTTGAGGTCTAAACCTCCTCTCTCTTTTTCTGATACAGCCCAAGGGTGTCACGTTAGCCCCACTAACCATAATGTCCACCTTCTCAATTCCAGAGTAACATTGCTATAGACACTTCTTTACAAAGAGGAATTACTACATGATGATAATTTTGACTTCTGTTTACTGTGTACATAGACTTGTGTCTTTGTTACTAAGTAAATGCAGAAAGATTATTAGTTTTATTAGCTTTCGAGATTGATATTGTCATGTTCTCTCTTAGCTATAAATATCCGTTCTGCCCACATCAATTTGGATCTTTTTTCTTAAGGAAATTAAAGTAAAAACTATAACACACTTAATTACTATCTAAGTTCTACTAAACTATATTGTTGAAACAAAATACAAGAACTGTGATTATGTGAGGATGAGATATTGTAGGAGACTTCCTGCTACTGAGGAGTGGAAAGTCAAGTCTTTGGCAGAAGAACATGGAGCTCTTGGGTCAGCCCCAGTGTGGAGGGTGGCCAGACTCCTCTGTTGCTACCAGTAGGCGTGGTGCCATTGCCTGTGCTTGGGAAGTGAGTGTCATCGCTTACCCTGTTAAGTGCTAACCTGATACTAATCTTCTACCTCCAGTGAAGATTTCTCCACAGGATGCATAGGTTCTTTTCCCGAGCTCCAGAGTTCATGATCATAATGCGGAAAATACCCTTAAAGTGCCAGGTGAAGAGGGAGAATTCATATATCTCTGACCAGTTTGGAGGAGAGCAGAGGTTTAGTGTTGGGGCCACTCACACATAATCTTCAAATTCTTACTTTCTCTCTGAGAGGAGTCTGATCTAATCTAGACGCCTGCTGACTGCCTTGAAATGACATTCTCAACTGCATCATCATATCTAGCAAGTAGACATGAGAGAGCCCTTATGCTCCTTCAGAGGTCTTGCTGAGAAGCTAGGAGGGCCCAGAAGGAAGCAGAATGCACGACCACAGAAGGCCCACCCAGGTGGGTTGCTCTCAGTGTAAGGGAAGAAGCCGATCTGGTCTAGACCAAAATGTTCTTCCAATGGGTTTTCTTTCTTTCTTTCTTTTTTCCTGACCGGAACAGGGATCAAACCCCAGACCTTGGTGTTATCCGCACCACCCAATGGGTTATCTTTCTACGTTGAGAGATGACGTGCCCTCATTATCCAAAATATGTTGTTTGCTGTCTCCCTCATCTGTTGTATATTAAGCCTCTTCCTCACTGTAGCCCAGAAGGAAGCAGAACGCACAACCACAGGAGGCCCACCCAGGTGGGTTGCTCTCAGTGTAAGGGAGGAAGCCGATCTGGTCTAGACCAAAATGTTCTTCCAATGGGTTTTCTTTCTTTCTTTCTTTTTTCCTGACCAGAACAGGGATCAAACCCCAGACCTTGGTGTTATCCGCACCACCCAATGGGATATCTTTCTACATTGAGAGATGACGTGCCCTCATTATCCAAAATATGTTGTTTGCTGTCCCCCTCATCTGTTGTATATTAAGCCTCTTCCTCACTGTAGGACCTTGGTGATCTTTTTAAAGTAGCCTATTCTCAGGCTCTTTCACATCTTTGGAACCATCTACCATTGGGAGCTTCTTCCCACTGAGTTCCTCGATGAGTATAGCCACGTACATGTATAAAGCACATCATTTAAAGTGTTTCGATACCCGAAGCCTTTGCTCGAAGTGGTTATGACACACTGGCAAGGGTCAGTCATTCCATTTGTACAGCAAATATTTATTGAGGCCCAGAAGGAAGCAGAATGCACGACCACAGAAGGCCCACCCAGGTGGGTTGCTCTCAGTGTAAGGGAAGAAGCCGATCTGGTCTAGACCAAAATGTTCTTCCAATGGGTTTTCTTTCTTTCTTTTTTCCTGACCGGAACAGGGATCAAACCCCAGACCTTGGTGTTATCCGCACCACCCAATGGGTTATCTTTCTACGTTGAGAGATGACGTGCCCTCATTATCCAAAATATGTTGTTTGCTGTCTCCCTCATCTGTTGTATATTAAGCCTCTTCCTCACTGTAGGACCTCGGAGATCTTTTTAAAGTAGCCTATTCTCAGGCTCTTTCACATCTTTGGAACCATCTACCATTGGGAGCTTCTTCCCACTGAGTTCCTCGATGAGTATAGCCACGTACATGTGTAAAGCACATCATTTAAAGTGTTTCGATACCCGAAGCCTTTGCTTGAAGTGGTTATGACACACTGGCAAGGGTCAGTCATTCCATTTGTACAGCAAATATTTATTG
>NW_007727021.1:361124-361991 GCF_000696425.1 Galeopterus variegatus
GAAGTGGTTATGACACACTGGCAAGGGTCAGTCATTCCATTTGTACAGCAAATATTTATTGAACATCTGTGAGAGCTAATCATTCCTGGAGCTACAAAGGTAAAGATATGGTTCCTGCTTGAACACCACGTTCCACAGCAGGCTCAGTAATGGGAGCAGTGCAGGGTGATAAGAATTGAGAGAGAGGACTAAGGTAAGGAAGGATGTTAAGACGTCAGAAAATTCACTCCTCAGCATATACCCAAGAGAAATGAAAGCATATGTCCACGCAGAAACTTGTACACAAATGTTTATAGCAGCATTATTCATAGTAGCCAAAAGGCCCATCAGTGATGAGCAGATAAACAAACTGTGGTACATCCGTGCAATGCAATATTATTTGGCCACAATGGGACTGAAATGTTGATATGTTGCTACAGCATGGAAGAACCTTGAAAACATTATGCCCAGTGAAAGAAGCTGATCAAAAAGACCACATGTGATGTGATTCCATTCATATGAAAGTCTAGAATAGGCAAATCTATAGAGACAGAAAGTGCATTAGTGTTGCTTAGGGCTGGGTGGGGAGTGGGGGACCGGAGAATGGTAACTAAAGAAGACAGGGCTTGTATTTGAGGTGGTGAAAATGTTCTAAAACGCATTGTGGTGATGGTTGCGTGTATCTGTAAATATGTTAAAAGCCATTAATTGTATGTTTTAAAAGGATGAGTTGTATGGTATGTGAATTATATCTCAATAAGCTGTTTTTTGTTTTGTTTTGTTTTTAAGGAAAAAACCTAGAAAGAGCAAAACTTGAGAGTAGTGGTAGGGAATGGCAGGGATTTCTCTCTCTCTCTCTCTCTCTCTCTCTCTCTCTCTTCCCCCCCA
>NW_007727021.1:362839-364963 GCF_000696425.1 Galeopterus variegatus
TCTCTCTCTCTTTCCCCCCACTCCCTCCCTCCCTTTCCCCCTTACACACAAATAAACACACACACACACACACACACACACACAATTTTTTATGGTTGAGGAAAGACAGACACAAAGTTTGTAATGCTGCCTGTGGAAGTAAGGAACTGCTTTTAGTAGTCCTGGTGACTTTATTATTATTATGGAGCTAATTAGGACAAAGGACCAGCTATAGGAAGAGTGGATTACACCTGTGAGGGTAGAGACAGGTATTACTAGTTCAAAATCTGACACACACGCCTCCATCCAGCTGAAAGAAGACTTTCTTACACTAGCAAAGGAGCTAAGCTGCAGTAAGCTACTGAAGAAATAGCAATTCCAAAGTTAGAATGGATACATCTGAAGAAGAGAAGGAAACTTTTGTGCAAATGAATCTAAGCGTCCCTTATAGCTCTGTTAAGAACAGCTAAAGAAGTGTAGCAGAATTCTTTTGTTTTCTATTTTCAGGGAAGATTTTTCTTTTGCAATTTTTTATTTGTTTCCGAATCTCTCCAATATGGTTACCTTAATAAGCAGACAGTGAGTTTATAAAGTAGTGATTTAAAATATTAATTGTCTGATCTTCCTAGTAACCCTCCAACCATCTGGGATTATAAATTATGACTATTGCCACCTGATGACAACAACTAGCACAGCCCTTCTAGAAACACTAGCCTTTCTAGAAACAAATTAACTCCTTGAAAGCTGAAAATAGGAGTCAGTGATACAGAGATGGTGACAAAGGCTTTTTGTAAAGTCCTCTGTCCTTGGTTTCAGAAAGAAGCCCCTTGTCATAGGTATCTTTAGCCATATTGAAATCTTTCCTATAACCACATTACCCAAAAAGCAATATCCTATGTATTGACGGTGATTTATAGTCTCTTACATTAAAGTGTAAGGTGTGTGTTGCCCTAGGTCTGTCAGCACTTTCTCCCACAGTTGTAGCTGCTGTCACTGCCCAGTGGCTGCTCCTCTGGTGTCTGTGGCAGCTGCCAGCCTTTCTCACTGTTGCTGCTGTCATCACTGTCACATACAAGCTGTTACTCCCACCACCGCCTTCCTGCTGCTTGTGGGACTGATTGGCACCTCTCCATGCCACATCACGGTGCAGAAGCTGTTCACCCTGCCAGGCTCAGAGCCATCTGACACCCTTTACTATGACTGCTCATTATCACCCTCACACGGTGAAGCCAGCTGGGACCAGCCCAGCCCTGAGCTGGTTGGCCTCACTGATGTAGGGAGTGAGGTGGTCATCTTGTTTCCTGTGGGAGCAGCTGGGCCTCTCCGTGAAACTGGACCTGGGGACTCAAAAAATCTTGCCCTTCTAGGGGTCGGCACATTAGACCTCCAGCATGTCTCTTCTTTGTTGGTTTCTGGAGATGAAAGCAATTAGAAAACTATTCTAGCACAGTAGACAGCTTCAACAGCTTCCTTCTTACCATGTGCCTGCTTAGGTACCATAAATAAGCAATACTCTGCTACTCCCTGACCACCGGGTGCAGATTAATGCCATACACTGAAAGTTATTTCAAAATGTCCTGCATTATCTCTAATATTTTCAACAAAGCTTGTGAGGATTAAATACTGTGTAGCTTGCAAGATGGCAGACCTCACTTCTGCAATTTCATAGAGAAACAAAAAGGAAGAAATCTACAAGTGAGAAAAAGTAGGAGGGGGTTTACCAATGAACAAAAGATGTCAACAGATTTCTGGGTGATAGGAAGAAGATGTATACTTTTAATGGACAAAGCAGGGGGAAAAAACCCTCAGTCTAGAATGTGCAATGAGAACCTCAGAGAAGTTCCAGGTTCATAAGCAACAGTTCAAAAAAATGTGGAAGTGCCAACGGAAACTGAAAATAGATTAATGAAAATTTTATAGATGTGAAAATATATGCTATACAACACTATTTTATTCATCCCTCCAAAATGTTGGCATCCAGAATTTATTCTTGGAAGAGCCATCTTAGAAATATTTAGGGAGAGTCAAGGCTTCTGGTGGGGTGTTGGAGCCCCAGAAGAAAACCCTCCTTATTTTGGCATTGGGGGAAGAGGTTCCCAGCCTGACAGTCGGCATCCCACCTGCTCACCCCAAGGAGAAGCCCGT
>NW_007727021.1:365558-369062 GCF_000696425.1 Galeopterus variegatus
GGGAAGAGGTTCCCAGCCTGACAGTCGGCATCCCACCTGCTCACCCCAAGGAGAAGCCCGTTTGTTAGCACCTTTTGCACCACCCCACAGAACACTAGCAAACAGAATTCCCTCCCGCTAAGAGAAGAGCCTTGTTAGGAACACTATACCTCCTATCCAAAGGTACGCCACACGGTTCATGGAAAGATTCATATTACCTTTTCATTCTATTTTTCCACAAACTGTTTGAAGTACTCACAGGCCCAGGATGCAACTAATTGGAGTCCCAGGAAAAGAGAACAGAAAATGAAGGGGAGAGAAAATCACTGAAGAATTAGTAGAAATGGTTTTCTGCAAGTGAGGAAAGGGACAAGTCTTTATGTCGAGATTCTATTGGGTACCTGGTGCAGTGAATGAAAACATCACCTCCACACAGCCTCATGAATTTTCAAAATGCCAAAAGTAAAGTCACTAAAAGCTCCAGAGAGAGGGGCATACAAAAGTCAGCTGGTGTCAGACTGGTGATCTATAGCTCTAAGTGCCAGGAGAAAATGAAGCCATGCCTTCTCGGCTCCGAGGAAGAGTGATTTCAGCCTAGAGTTGTATGTCCAAAAGGTGTATCAGCCACTTCTGAGGGCAAAATAAAGACTTTTTCAGATGTTAAGGACTCGGAAAGCTTATGTCTCATGCTTTTCTTCCTTAGGAACTATTTGAAGATGTGTTCAAGCAAAGCAAGTAAATAAACCAAAAGCTTAAAAAATGTAGTGTCTAAAAAACACTTGACCCCACTCAGAAGAACATTAAAAGGGTAGCTGTGAAGCAGGCTTAGAGAAGAGAACCAGTCCAAATTGAAATATTAGGATACAGTTTTCCTGAGGAAGGGTCTCTAGGGAGGGAAAAGACTCAAGAAAATAGAAAGTCTGATTGAGAAGTTAAAAAAAAATTAAGGTGTGACACGTATAAGTAATGCAAGAAAAAGGAAAAGCAACTGGAAATTTTCAGGAAAAAAAAAAAAAACCTATACAAGAAATTCATGGTTCACATACAAAGCAAATTTCTAGAAGCATCCTCATTGAGAGGATTGTGGCTGACTGATAGAGAAGGGAACATAATCCTCACACAGTACAGGGCGAGCACTGAGCAGTAATAATAAAAGTACAGTGGTGTTTTTATTGTTTTTCACAAATCTTCCTGCAGACATAGCATGAAAGACTCACTTGTGTTTGTAGGACAGTGTGTAAATGTTTCCTTCACACAGCAAAAGTAAAAACGTAGCTGAGGGAAATAGCAGGTGGGGGACAAAAGGGTGCTGGGGTAGACAGTCGAGGGAGAAAGAAACGTTTAAGAAAGGGTCATTTATAGCCTCATCTTAAAAGTGGGGGCAGGCAGGAGATTAGTTCAAGTAAAAAATAGTGGCTTAGGGACTTAATTTAAGTTACAAAGAACAGCATTTTCACTCTAAAATCATAAAATGTGACCTTAAAATACTAGAAGGACAGCGGTATTGCAGGTGAACTATATCTTCATCTGTCACGCTAGGAGATTCATCTATTAGGATACTGCTGGACTGCATGTAACAGAAAACCCTGACTTAAGTGGTTTAAGCATTTCTTTTTAAAAAACATTTTCTCTTATATAATGTGAAGTCCTAAGGCAGGGTGGCTTGAGGGTTGTCTAATTCAGTGGCCCACTGATGTCATTAAAAACCCAGGTTCTTGCCATCTCTATGCTCTTCCTAACTGAAGATGTGTTGACTTCATCTTCCAAAGCTGCTTCTGCAGACCAGAGTTGGCTGCTAAATTTCCAAGCATCACAGAAACAGCAAGTGGAAGAAGAGTGTTTCCTTTCCTGAACTTCATTTTTGTCAGCAAGGAAACATTTTCTAGCAATCATTCAGCTTACTTCCTATCATGTCTTCTTGGCCCACATGTCATCACACACCCTCCCCTAAACCAGTCACCGGCAACAGAAATGGAAGCTGCTTTCTTGCAGCCACTCCTCAGCAGACTTGATTTCGTGGATGGTCCTGGAAANTGGTTTAAGCATTTCTTTTTAAAAAACATTTTCTCTTATATAATGTGAAGTCCTAAGGCAGAGTGGCTTGAGGGTTGTCTAATTCAGTGGCCCACTGATGTCATTAAAAACCCAGGTTCTTGCCATCTCTATGCTCTTCCTAACTGAAAATGTGTTGACTTCATCTTCCAAAGCTGCTTCTGCAGACCAGAGTTGGCTGCTAAATTTCCAAGCATCACAGAAACAGCCAGTGGAAGAAGAGTGTTTCCTTTCCTGAACTTCATTTTTGTCAGCAAGGAAACATTTTCTAGCAATCATTCAGCTTACTTCCTATCATGTCTTCTTGGCCCAAATGTCGTCACACACCCTCCCCTAAACCAGTCACTGGCAACAGAAGTGGAAGCTGCTTTCTTGCAGCCACTCCTCAGCAGACTTGATTTCGTGGATGGTCCTGGAAATGACAATTTATTTTTCAGCATGAGCCTAAGATTTAGGCATGACAACTGTTAATCTCATCTTTCCCTTAACTGATGAATGTTCATACCAACGTACCTATTAAAGAAAAGTTGTGTTGTTGCTGTGCTCAGTTTAATCACAGACATGATTCAGAATCAAAGGCTGTGGTGACTGCCTAGTTACCTTGTTCAGGAATTTTCCCTTGAGGTATAGAAAGAGGGCTTCCTTCATTCTGGCTTTGTGTATCAAATCAGGATCCTCCAAGCTAAGTGAATTTTTTCTTTGATTAAATAGCCAGCTTTATATAATTAATAGATCTAAAAGTTTCTTCATCTTGGGCCGACCCGGTGGCGCACTGCTACAGTGTGCCACTTGGGAGCGCAGTGGCACTCCCGCCGAGGGTTCGGATCCCACATAGAGACCGGCGGCTCACTGGCTGAGCGAGGTGCGGGCGCAACACCGAGGGTTGTGATCCCGTTNAAAAAAAAAAAGTTTCTTCATCTCTTTATATAATCTATAGATTTTTAAAAATAATATATGGATTCTATAAAAAGAAAAGAATTCTGTGTCTCTTCTCAAAACCTCCTTGTTTTGCAACTCAGTGAAGTGGAAACAAAACGCAAACCAGGGTTTAATCCCAACTCTACCACGTACTAGTAGCTGGGTAAACCCAGTAGTTTCTTAACCTTTTAATACGTTAGTCAACTTATCTATAAAATGGGGATGATTTGTTTACACTTCAGGATGGTTGTAGGGATTAAATGAAAGTGCAATTAGAAGTACCCAGTACAGATATAAGGAATGTGGTTGTTTGTTCTTTTTCTTCCTGTTATAACATACAACTGGATATCTAGTACTTGGCTTCCCAGTTTTTTATGTTTTTCAGTTTTATGTTTTTGTGTTTTTGGGCGACTAGCCGATACAGTGATCTGAACCCTTGACCTTGGTGTTACAACACCACACTCCAGCCAGCTGAACTAACCTGCCAGCCCACGGTTTCTATGGCTTTAATAGTAGGTCGACATTATTGAAAAGTGAGTCATATCAGGGGGCACA
>NW_007727021.1:369728-376777 GCF_000696425.1 Galeopterus variegatus
TATCTAGTACTTGGCTTCCCAGTTTTTTATGTTTTTCAGTTTTATGTTTTTGTGTTTTTGGACGACTAGCCGATACAGTGATCTGAACCCTTGACCTTGGTGTTACAACACCACACTCCAGCCAGCTGAACTAACCTGCCAGCCCACAGTTTCTATGGCTTTAATAGTAGGTCGACATTATTGAAAAGTGAGTCATATCAGGGGGCACAGCAGAGGAATTTAATTCTCATTTGAAACATGAATATAGTAACAATAGGGGAGATGAAAGGCATCAAGGATAAAGACCAAAGGGAGAAGATATCAGTGGTTTTGCCCAAGTTCTCTCAATCAAAGGCTGAAAACTGCTCCCACACGGCCCTGAGCTGGGTCCTGCCGAGCTCCATTGAAGGGGATTTCAGCGGAATGGTGTCCTCACAGAAGGAGACCAGGGTAACTTTATTTCTTCACTGAAACACTTTGAATTATAAAAAGAAATCAGATGATCAAAAAGCATGAGACGATGGGTAAAACATGTTATAGGGTTATAATTCAATAATAATTGAATTTCTCTAGCATGTTTCCCTTGTGGAGCGGCTCGAAGAAGTTCAAATGTATCATCTCAGTTAGTTATAACAGGCATCAGCAGAGGAGAGGGCCTGGTGTTAGGCTCATTCTTCACATACCACAAGGCATGAGACAGGAACAGTATTTGAGTAGGTTTGGCAACCAGGCCTTTATAAACTTCGCCATGAACATTTTAGGCACAATTTAGAAGTGGATTATTCCCACCCGTCCTCAGGGGCTTTCCTGGTCTTGACTGGAAGCATCATCTTTCTAGTTTCTTCTCTGAATACCCTGAGAACAGCCGCTCTAAGTTCAAACAGTCTGTCGAGCAGAATACCACAACAAAACAAACTGAGGACTTCCTGTGGCCTTTTACAAGTTCTTGTTCCCCAGGAGTTCTTGAAAAAGCACATATTTTTATTTCCAGTATTCCAATTATAAAATAGTCACCCTCAGCATCTTACTACTTACCAGCTCAGGTTTTCTCTGATTCTGAACCTAGGGAGTTCTTTTCAAAATGCTTAGAACTGTGAATAACAAGGAACTAAAACAGGTCACTTGTCTTTCCACCGTTTACCTTTGAAAGGTCAGGATGGGAACAAAATCCAGTGCAGCCGAGGCCTCCTTTACCTGCTGGGGAACACACCGTGGAGTGGACATCCCATTTTCTGAGGCAGGTGTGAGAAGCATAGGCTGAGGAGTGGCTGTACTGGTTGCGTACAGACTGGCATATCTGGCGGATGGGGACTATCTGAACTCATTCAGCTGAGACACGTCTGCACTGGGCAGGTTGGCATTGCTGAACTTTCACACTTTGGCAGATTTAGGATTTTAACATGCAGCCCAGGATGTAGCAGCATGAGACTTCTCCCATGGAGACCCAGTGAACACATAAAAACATGTAAGCCTTTAATAATTCCAGCATATGTTGGACATTACAGAATAAAAATATTTTCCGCAAGTGCGGAAAACTTTTGGAAGATCCCTCATGTTAGTTTTCTCATTTCTGGAATTCTGAACAAAAGTTAGGATCAGAACAGGCAGTCACACTAATGCCAAAGTGATATAATCTTGCCAGGCCTGTTAGTGTTTCTCCCTCCACTGCCCTCCGTCATAGTCCTCCATGTATAACTGACCACCCCTCCCCAGCTATTCTTATTGTTCTGCTTAGCTGCCCCAATAGAGTGAATAACCGTGGAGACAGAGCCACAGAATACACAGGCTTTCACTGTGTTGAGAGTTTACGTTGGAAACGAGCTCATCGTCTCTCATAAAGCAAGTCCCCCTTTCTGACTTTGACACCATTCTCCATTCAGGAGGGAGGTCTTGAACAGTCACTGACTCCAACTTTTCTTTCATCATCCTTATCTGATCCTAGCAATTCTTCCTCCATGTTTTCCGATATTAATAACAGACGAACAGGTGTATTCACTTTGGTTTTGATTCTCTGTAAAAACAGGTTCAGGATCTGCCAGCTTAGTGCCACTCCGCATCCCTTAACCGTAGATTTCACATTGTAGAAATTGCTAACACCTCTCGATGGCTCATCTGTCCATCCCGTCAGCCTCTTATATCCAGGTAAACACAAAGACTTGTTTGACTCTTTTTTCCTCTAAATGGCTCTCAGTTTGATTCTTGTTTTACTTTTCCTGCCATCACTACCATATTGGATCTGGAATAAAGCAACGATGCCTCAGCTGATGTTTGTAATTTTCAGTCTCTTCCCTTCAGCCATTCTTTGTGATGTGGTTGGACTAGTCATCTCAAAATATTGCTTCTTTTAAATTAAATTTTTGCTCAGTCCTTAGAATAACTTTTTGATAAATACTCTATCCAGCCCAAACTTTTCAGGTTTGGATAAAATTCACCTAATAACCATTGTTTCTTAACTGGCCAGCCTCTCTCATGATTTATTCTGGAATCTTCTGTTCCCACTGCTTGTACAGTCCTCCTTACCTGTGACTTGTAGTCTAATGTCCATGGCTTTGTTCCAGCTGTTCTGCTGACTTATTCTTAACCTTCCCACCCTTCAAAATGTCTCACACTTCCACCCCTTCTCTGGAATGATTGACTACTCCAGTTGGCCCTCACTTTTTTCTTCTCTGAAGTCATTGGCATATTACTTGTATCCCCCATAGTACAAGCACATGACATATAATACATGTTTAATAAATATTTGATCATTTCAAAGATAGTTTTCTAGCCAGTGGAATCCAAGATTAATAAAGGTATGTCTTAGGGAAAACAGGTAAAGATAATGGCAGAATAATCACCGCACAAAGTTTAACCAATATGTAGCTAATTCTGATGTCACTGAAGCTTAATTAACAATATTTGTAATATCTTCAATATCTGTGTATGTCAGCAAAGAAAAAGAAGTAAGCATATTTAAGGCAGATGCTTCTAAGGGGTAGCCAGTCACCTGTGGAAACCAAAAATGGTACTATTGTTGGTCAACGTACATGGAAAAAGTAGTTGGGCCTTCTCTTTAAGTGAATATTTAACATAGCTTCCCAAGCCTACTCCTTGGCGCACTGTGAAATGAGATCAGGTGGTGTAGTGGATTGAATTATGTCTCCCCAAAACTCACTGAAGCTTGAGTTGTATCCTCCAAGTTTTTTGTATAAGAAACTTGTCCCCCACTGGGATTGTTAAGAGGGTGGAAAATCCTATTATGGTAATTAAAAGGTGGAGCCTTGAAAAGGTGATTGGATTGTAGGACCATGTCACAGTGAATAGATTAAAAATGGTAGTAAGGGGCATGGCTCTGAGGTCTTTTGAAAGAGAGTGAATGAAAGATTACGCTCTCTCTGCTCTCTGCTTCCACCATCTTGCAATGTGAGACCCCTGGGTCACTGTTACCACCACCAGTTGGACTTTGGACTTCCCAGCCTTAGAAATTGTAAGCAATAAATTTTGTCTTCTTTGTAGATCACCCAGTTCTGTAGTATCTTGTTATAAGCAACAAAAATGGACTAATACAGGTGGTGTGTATCTTTACCTTCTATTAAAACATAAGCACACATTTTCCTTCTGATCCCCAAACTGATGGAAAATACCATCAGATTTGCATCCATCCACCTGTCCCCATGATAATGGCATCAGATATTTTTGGATGGTTGCATTCCATTTGATCCTAAGTAAAGGAGAATTTTACTATTGTAATTGCTGTTCCCAAAGGGTTACGTAAACTGCTTTAATCAGCAAAATATATATCTCGTCTTTGCCTTGCTATATATTGAATTGCTGACTCTCTCTTCTTTAGACCCAACAGTCATTTCTTTGCCTCCTTAATTTATTCATGAAGCCAAAAGAAAAATCACTTAGTGTTCTTAATAAAACAGCATAAGTTTTAGATAATTTTTTTACTATATGCAGTAAAAATGCAGATGTGTGTGGCTTATTTGCAAATGCAGACATTAATAACTGATATTTAAACAGGCTAGATTAGCAATTTTACTGATATATTTAAGAGATTTTTCCAATAATTTGCACACTCAAAATCAATTTGAATACAACATGTAAATTGAATTTAATTTTTTGATATAAAATTGTAGTTATCAGCTTGAACCATTAAATTTACTATTTAATATATGCTTTCCAGATCACTTGGTTAGAATTTCATTGCGCCTTATCTATATAAATTTAATTAGGCTTGATAGCATCAGTATATTATAGAACTAATTAAAGATTTAGATAAGTGCTGAGGGGGCTTATTAAAAACTCCATAAACTCCATTTGGAAAATGAGATATTCTTCCTTCAGTTCATTGTGAGAGAACGAAACAGCAAGAAGTATTTCTTACAGTGTTTCTGAAAAATTATTTAACTGAATTTAATGGACTTATTCGATTCTTTGAAGAGCTTTTTAATTACTGTGTATCTTTGTGCAGTCCTACAACAGTTACAATCTTTATTTAAAGGCTTTAAAATCCTCATTTCCCTCTTCTCCCCCCTGAGCTAGCTGTCTTATATTCTGCTGTGCACATATGTGTGTGCACATGTGCATGCATACACAGAAGCAGGTGGTATGGGATTCGTATACCTCGATTGAGATCATATAATACGTAATGCTCTTTGTTGTGAAGTCTATCAGTCCTCACATGTAGACTAAACATGGAGAAAGACCAGGGATTACCTATCATAAACACAGTAGGAAAAGAGAAAAGATAAGAAACCCTGGCCCAAGAGGATACCTGGGCAAAACTGAGGTTCCCACTCAGAGATACAGCCACTTCGAGTAAATCATTTTGTAGAAATCACTTTCGAATTCCCTACTATCTGCGTCTCTGCTATAGAGTATAAAGCATATTAGTTTAAAAGACTGTAATTCCAGCTAAGTGCTTTGTGTCTTCGTTACAAAGCACAATAAAGCTTTTTATTACAATGAAGCCTCTATTACTTTCAAGTGAATATGCCCTTAAATAAAGCTGCATCAACTGCATTTCCCAGTGCACTCAGTTCTCTTGTCAAAAGCATTTTTTTTTTTTTAGTGCAGATCGAGTGACACAATGCATGATAGAAAAAAATGAAAGTGAAAGGACAAATAAATGTGGGCCATCCATGACTGGGCACACTGTCATTTAGTACAGAGGCCCTGAGGAAGCTGGGGAACCAGATAAGTTGTCGAGAGCCTGTGAGGTATAATAGAAAGGTTATAGGCTTTGGGCTCAGGAGATGCAGATTTAAGTCACAGCTCTGCCGCTGATTAACTGTGTGACCTGGGGCCTAATCTTTCCAAGCCTAAATTTTGTTCCCTGGAAAATGGAAATGATATTAACAATGCTGCCCCTTCCCCTGCTCCAATCTCCTTCATGAATTAGGATGACTTCTTAGATGTCATCTATTCTAGTCTAACTTATTTCTTTTTCCAGATATGGAAACTGAGGTACAATGGGATTGAGTGGCATAATCATGATTCTACTTAGCTAGTGTTGGGGCAAGGACCGGAATAGATGCATCGGAGATGTCACATCATGTCTACACTGTCACATGGAATATAAAGGAATAGATAGGCATTTTCTTAATGACATCCTGGCTGCACTTACTAGCATGGGGATTTTTCCCCCCCAAGCAACTATTACTGAAACACATCATTGCAGTTTTCCTGCCCAAATGGTTTGTAAACATTTACACCCCAAGCCTGAGAAAACATTTGCAACCAGTGTTTGTTTCACCACCTCATTTGAAATGTTTCTCTTTGAAAACATTAGCAATGTTTGCCAGGGAAACAGATTCTCAACAGAAGTATAAGTCTGGAATGGGAGGGAAACCCCCACACACACCTGGTTTGGGACATTCAGGGACCTCTAGGCATAACAGTCCCTTCTTGGCCCATAAGGAACACGTGACATCTCCCAGCATCACCTTAGACTTTAACATTCTTTGTTTTTAAACGGTAATAGGTANGCTGCACTTACTAGCATGGGGATTCCCCCCCCCCCCAAGCAACTATTACTGAAACACATCACTGCAGTTTTCCTGCCCAAATGGTTTGTAAACATTTACACCCCAAGCCTGAGAAAACATTTCCAACCAGTGTTTGTTTCACCACCTCATTTGAAATGTTTCTCTTTGAAAACATTAGCAATGTTTGCCAGGGAAACAGATTCTCAACAGAAGTATAAGTCTGGAATGGGAGGGAAACCCCCACCCACCTGGTTTGGGACATTCAGGGACCTCTAGGCATAACAGTCCCTTCTTGGCCCATAAGGAACATGTGACATCTCCCAGCATCACCTTAGACTTTAACATTCTTTGTTTTTAAACGGTAATAGGTATACCGAGGAGTAGTACAGTTTGGGGTGGGTTTGGGGAGTGGCAGTTCAGTTCTTTCCTCTGGCTATAAATTTAGAGTATTTGCTGAGAAGGAAGTGTGGAAAGAGGAGGCAGAAAACTTGCCAGAGCAGTCTTACTGAGAAAAGGACGGACCAAAGGCTTACTTCTTTCTTCCTTATTTTTGCCCACACTGCCCAACACAGCAGTGCTAACTTGAAGCAGGATATTTAGAATAACGTTGGTTAAGTAGCATTGGCCTGATCAGTGGTGGAGCAGGGTTTAGTGACTAACTAGATCGGCAACTTGGAGTCCAAGAAGAGTGGGTTGAACCCTCACCCTACTTCTGACTCATGGGTACTTCAAGTAACCCACCCTGTCTCTGGACAAGGCCTAGTGGAGAAGAGGGCGCAGAGGAGCCTGACCAAAGTGTGGGCAAGGGAGTCCTTGTCACCCCCTTGCTCCCATTTCATTTTCTCCACTGAAGTGCAGGTCATGAGAGCAGCATGGCCTCTGGGCCACAGGGGAATGATCAGTAGGCCACATCCTGCTCACTGACGTCCCCACTGGATCAGCTGTAAAGCACCTGGGGAAGTTCACTGGATTTCTGGAAGCACTCGGAATTATGAGACTGATTCTTAAGGTAGCAAGAGTGAAGGAATAAGCCCTTTCTCTCTGTCCTGCCTACCATCTTCTGCAATCTTTGTGAAAAACTAGCTTCAAGTTTCCAGT
>NW_007727021.1:377159-379218 GCF_000696425.1 Galeopterus variegatus
ACGTCCCCACTGGATCAGCTGTAAAGCACCTGGGGAAGTTCACTGGATTTCTGGAAGCACTCGGAATTATGAGACTGATTCTTAAGGTAGCAAGAGTGAAGGAATAAGCCCTTTCTCTCTGTCCTGCCTACCATCTTCTGCAATCTTTGTGAAAAACTAGCTTCAAGTTTCCAGTCTATTTTTGCTGCCTTTTGAATAAGGTCTACTTTTCCTGTTAGGGATCAGCATGTATTTTCTTTAAAATTCTTTACTACCTGAGGTCACAGGCCATTTTGGCCTACACTTTCCTCTCTAGGACGGCCTCAACACAACTCAACATGGGTAACAGCCCAGAGGTCAGCTGTGTGAAAGAGCAGACAGCTGTAAGAAGTCTCATCCTGCACTTTCACTTACACAAGTCTGCACAACACTCACACTTCAAGCAGTTATTTGCACCTCAGCTTCTGATTTCCCCCACCCGATACCCATTAATATGTTCCTGCTGGATACTTACACTTGCAGAGCACTTTCAGTTTCCATAGAGCTTTCACAAACAGGATCTCCGTGGGTCTCTTGATGAGTCAACATTTTTGTCTTCCCAAACTTGATTCTGGGTATAAACTGTTTACTCATGGTCTAACTCAGTTTTCATGGAATGATCTGGGGGTGGTAGGGTAAGATAGTGTAGTCTATGTAGTCAGAATTTAAAAAAAAAAACCAATGAATTCAATCCTGCTGCCATTGTTAACCATGCAGGTGACCTTAGGGAGGTATTTAATCTTGTGAGCTTCTGGTTGTAAGTACTAAATCAGGTATACCTGTAAAGCACATGGCGTATAATAAGTGTTACATGCTAATTGTTCTTAATTATTGTCCTTCTTAATAATAAACATTAGTACAATCATTAGTGACTCTTTGGCTCAATTATATTTCTGTCACTCTGTAATTATACACAAAGAATTGTTCCCAGTTCTAACCTATTTTTCTAATAAGCATTGTTCATTACTAGTTGTCATAAATTTTTCATAAGAATAGTATATAGGGATGGAGTGAGTTCAGAGGCATTTAGTGCAGAGCTGCTAGGGGTCACTTCACCTACAAATGTGTGGAGCCCTGAGAAATGACTTCAGTACGTTTCAGGGGCACTTAGTGAAGATGTGAGCTGGTGAAAGTGCTTTCGTATCTGTCAGCGTGCAGAATCTTTTCTGCAATTATCACAGGAGAACATTCATTGAACTGCAGCAGCTGTCTTGATTAACGGATCAATCTTCAGAACAGTATTGGCTGTGGACGAATATCTTCTATATAGTTAAGAAGTCAGGGTTGTAGTTCATAAAATTTGCATTTTTATAACAGCTTTATGGATTTATAACTTACATGCCATAAACATTAAACATTAACCCTTTTAAAGTGTGCAATTCATTGGTTTTTAGTACAGTCACAGAGTCGCACAGCCATCATCACTAGGTAATTTTAGAACATTTTCATCACTCCCAAAAGAAACCCTGTATCCAATAGTAATCATTCCCCATTTCCACCTCAAACTCTATTCCTGGCAACCACTAGTCTGCTTCCTGTCTGTATAGATTTGCCTCTTCTGGATATATCATATAAATGGAATTATACAGTATGTGATCTTTTGAGATTAGCTTCTTTTGCTTAGCATGATATTTTCAAGGTTCACAAAATTTGCATTTGTCTTAATATTAGGGTATGAGACTGAATTAAAAATACATACCCAGGTATTCACCCCAACACCTGGTTTACTGCCTGCTGTCTTGCTTTTTCTTTTGTTGTGGGGTTGTGGAGGAGGAAGGATATGTGTTGTTACTGACATACAGCATACGTACAGTAAACTGTACAAATCTTAACTATACAGCTTGATCACTAAGTGAATATCCCCACATAACCATCACCCAGATAAAAGTATAAACTATTGGGCCGGCCCGTGGCTCACTCGGGAGAGTGTGGTGCTGATAGCACCAAGGCCACGGGTTCGGATCCTATATAGGGATGACCGGTTCACTCACTGGCTGAGCATGGTGCTGACAACACCAAGCCAAGGGTTAAGATCCCCTTA
>NW_007727021.1:380139-382514 GCF_000696425.1 Galeopterus variegatus
CGGCGGGAGCGCCACCGCGCTCCCAAGCGGTGCACTGTAGCAGTGCGCCACCGGGCCAGCCCTGGGTTGATTTTCTGAATTTGTTTGCCTGTACACCCACATACAGTACGTGGTCCCCCAAGCCTCAGCTGCCTTACTGTGATGAGGAGCCAACCTTTCCCCGTACTCCAGACCTCGGTTACCTGCATTCGTTAATGCTGGTGCCAGGGGAAATAAAGCAGCACTAGGCCAAGAGCCTTCTCCTCATGGTGTGCTGTGTCCTTCTGGCTGTTCTGAGGCAAGCAACCGCAGGTCTTTGTGTTTTCCTCCAGCTTTCCTTCCAAACACTAGTGCACTCCCAGCACAGACCATTACAAGAAATCGTTCAGGGGAGAGGTGGGGGAAGCACCAGCCTCCATCAGGGACGATTTGTGGCAAACATGGAGCTCCAAAGACAGAGGTGTAGAGGGGAGATTGTTTATGACAGAGGTGGCCTTGCACACTGGACGCTGGTGGTGAAGGCTCTGCCGTCAATGTGCCTGCCTTGTCCTCGGCTCGTTTCTGCTATGACCAGCACAGTGTTCCTCTTATGAAATGCCTTGTGTTCTCTTGTTCTTTGGAAATAAAAAAAATCTTTTCTTAAAGAAATTAAGGTTTCATTTTAAATTCACTTATGGTCTCTGAGCAGCTTTAGTTTTTGTGTGGTCTAGAGGTATAGGTTAGCATTAGCATTTAAATAGAGGCATTAAACTTGCTCAAAGACCTTCCTCTCAGAACGTTGCCCTTTCTGGGAGATTTTTTCAAGTCAGGTACTTTTTCTTCCTAAAAAAAGAATGCAAATGCTATATATATTTTTCCCATCAAAGGCCTTTTTCTTTAGACGGGAGAGCAGTATTATTGAGTGACCTCATATTAGTCTTTTTATATGGAAAGGGCCATTTTTAAAAAATTGCTGTTCTGTCCCTCCATGCCTGATTTTCTGTGCTGACTTGCAGAATGTATTTTCCTTTGGTTAATTTTATCCTATTTTATCTCATTTCGCTCCAGATACCCTCACCAGACTCAAATTGCAATTCTAAACTCAGAATCTAGTGTAAATTCTCACTATGTAATAATGACTCTTTGGGTCACCAGTGCCCCCAAAATCTCCCCATAACTTCAATAGAGAGATGGAGCCCGAGTTTTTGAATCAGACGGACCAGGGTTTGAATCCAGTGTCAGTCACATGGAAGCTTTGTGACCCTCTTCTCTGATCCTTTACTAATCTGCCGAACTAAGGTTATCACACCTTTCTTTTATGGTTGTGAAGAGATTAAATGGGACAGTGATCGTACTCATGATTTATACTCTGTGCCTTTTAAGTCCCCCTCCCACATCTCAGGCCAGCTGAGGAGTAGGGTCAGAGGTTTACTGCCAGCCTTCCCTGTCCTCTCAGCCCCTGCCTCTCATCTTGGCCCAGTGTATGTGCTGTTAGGGTTCCATACAGGGGCTCAGCCGAACGAAAGGTCCTAGAGATGAGAGTCTGGATATGTTGTTCTCTGTTGAGGTGGCAGCACCATTCTCTCTCTTTGAGGTTGATTTTGTTCAGCTATAAGCTTGTGGACATGGAGTTGTGAGGAAACCTCTAGAAGATTGATATGGTCTGATAGAAGAAAAGAAGTTGAGCAAACCAGGGCAAAGCTGGGTCATCCAACAGTCTGAAGGCTCTCGTACCCGTCAGGGCCAGCCTCCACACTGCAGCTGGACAGGTCTTCCTAGAACACAGTTGTCATCAGTCAGCATTGGTTTCCAAATGCCAGGAGTGGGGAGATGGTACGTAAATTGAAGCTGGGAGGGTTCTCTTTCAGAGGAATATTAGAAAAATGATGACAATATAGTGAGTTTGTGGCTTTCTCATAAAAGAAAACATTTAACCTTTTTGTTCTGAGATTATTTCCTTTCTATGTGACGAGTGTTAAAATATCTTCTTTTATTCAATCCTGGTAATAAAAAATGGCAATTGTTTTGTTTTAATAACCTAGGCCAAAATACAAGATTAACAACTCTAAGTCAGCCTCTCCCTCATCCCCTCCTACCCACCCATGGAAATCCAGTCTTCAGCACGACTCACAAGCTCTGTTATGGTCTGGCCTCAGCTTACCCTCCTTGCCCCTGCACACACCCTTTGTACTCAGTGAGGAATAAGCCATTTGTATTTCCCCCAAAATACTGTATCTTTCCTACTTTCCCCAGTTTGCACATTTTATTTCCTTGGCTCATGGGGGACTTACTTTCTGTCCCTCACGTTTGTCTCATCGTTTATGTCGCCTTCAGTAAGCCTTCCCGGACTGCTCTGAGAAGCGTGCAGCCTTCCTGTCTGTCATCTTAGAGAATCTCCTTTGTACCTTTAGCATAGC
>NW_007727021.1:382916-399431 GCF_000696425.1 Galeopterus variegatus
TTGTATTTCCCCCAAAATACTGTATCTTTCCTACTTTCCCCAGTTTGCACATTTTATGTCCTTGGCTCATGGGGGGCTTACTTTCTGTCCCTCACGTTTGTCTCATCGTTTATGTCGCCTTCAGTAAGCCTTCCCTGACTGCTCTAAGAAGCGTGCAGCCTTCCTGTCTGTCATCTTAGAGAATCTCCTTTGTACCTTTAGCATAGCCACTGTCACATTGCTAGAAATACATGGCTTCTTCCACACCAGACTCTGCATCTTTGGAGAGCAAGGACTATGTTTTATTCATCTCTGTATCCACAGTGCCTACTATATACCACCTGCTGCCTCATTAGCAGTTAAATATTTGTAAAGCAAGTAAACAAATTTTTAAAAAAGGATTTTGAAAGGCACTATACAAGCGCTGAGGGCAGTACAGAGAGTCATAAGACGTGGTCTTTGTCGTCAAGGAGCCTGCAGTCTGGGTGAAGATATATATATTGTGGTGCATCCGTACAGTTGATATCCTGCAGCCATTAAGAAGAATGAGGCAGGTGGATATGTAGTGAAATGGAACCATCTCCAAGATACATTGTTAAGTAGAAAAAACAAGGTGCAGGACAGCATGTAAACAACATTTATCTTTAAATATGCATGCGCATATACACATACAACTCTCTCTCTCCCTCAAAAAAAGAACTATGCTTGTGTATAAAATGTATCTGGAAGGATACCCTGGAAACTAGTAACAGCCATTGTCTCCGGGAAAGGAGAGAGGGTGGGTGGCTGGGAGCGGGGGGTGTGAGAGACTTTGCACTGTATACTTTTTTGTACCTTTTATTTTGCTTATTTAATGAAAACTTATATTGTACATATTTTGTGCCAGGCACTATTTTAAGCACTTGATAAATATTAACTTGTTTAATCCTCTCAACAACCCTATGAGCTGGGTACTATTGCTATCCCAGTTTTATGAATGAGGAAACAGAGGCCTGGAGACATCAAGTAGAGGACAGGGGGATTCAGTAGTCTTGAGAGTTAGGCTTTGGATACTTAGAGCCAAAAAGTACTAAGCATTACTCAGGAGACAGCGAGTAGCTCAGTTGGCTTGAATGAAAGGTTGAAGCAGGGGAAAAGTGGGAGAAAAGGTGGAAGAGGGGCCAGACCTTTAAAGGGCCTTGGATGTCAGTGTTGAGAGTTTGGATTTGATCCTGGTAGCACTACTCAACACACAAGTTTTGATTAACACTGAATAGTGATATGATTAGTCTAGGAGGAGTGAGTGAGTAAGAGATCAGTAAGGAGAAAACTGCAATAATCCAATGAGAAGTGCCTAGGGTCTTGCAAAGAGGAAATGAGCTTGCAAAGAGGAAATGATCATAAAAGATCTTACACTGATAGACCTGATGATGATTGGGCAAAAGAAATGAAGGGGAGGGGAAGAGTCACAGGTTACACTGGGATTTTGAGGTTTTGCAAACTAGTACTATTAAGCAAAATTCAGAAGTTAGGGATGCTGCCTGAAAAGGGCATGTCGTAGAAATGTCTGGAAACCAATGAAAATGAAGCTTTGATCTATTGAGAGACCAGGTCCTGGGACAGATCTGAGCATTGCGTGCACAGATGAGACTCTTAGAAGCAGAGAGAGAACAGAGGGCTGCTGCCTGACTGGGAGGAAGGCCTGCAGTGGGCAGCAGAATAGGAGCTGATAAAGGAATCAGAGGAGGGACTGAGAGGGAGCTGGGAGGAGGACGTAAAAAACGTGGCCCAAAAAGTATTGTCAGGATGGAAAACTGTCAAGGAAAAGAGCAAGCAAAGGCCACTGTGTCTGTCTACTAGGATGTCATTGGTGACCCTTTTCATGGACAAAATGAGGGCTTTGGACAGTGAATACAAATGATTTATTCAAGACATTCAACAAAGGAAGGGAGAAAATACAAAAGGTGAGAGGAGTGGACACAGGACCACATAAAGGTTTGGGGATGTTGTTTGTAAATATGAGAACCACAAGGATGCTTGAAGGGGGGAACATACTAGATACTAGATAAAAGAGTTAAAACAAAACCCCAGCAGAGTCCTGAAAGCATTGGGAGGGGTTGGGATCAAAGGCATAGGTTTAATCTTAGAAAGAAAAAAATAGAAAAGAAACCCTTCATCTTCTAAATCAAGAGGGAAGGATTAATATAAACCAAAACAAACAAGAAATGTTAGTGCAGAAGATATGATACCCAATACGATCATGGTGAAGTGAAGGTCCAGACGGGTAACATACATGCAAATAGTGTCCAGCACAGAGTACGTAGTAGTATTCAATAAAAGCTATTATTTTTACCATTTTCATATAGCAGGTGTTCTACCATATCATTTGATTTAATCCTGAAATCTATCCTGTGATGTAGCATTTATTTATCCCATTGTGTGAATGAAGAAACCAGAGTTCAGACATGCTAAGAAATTTCCAAGGACATACACCTTAGGTTAAAGATATGGGACTCATGTCTAACTGAAGGAAAGTTGGGGGGGACTACAGATCATTAGCCAGACTGGATCTCTTCCCTCTGTGTCCTTTTTCCATTCGCAAATAGATATCCCAAACGTCTCCCTCGGAGAACGTCAGAACACCCCTTCACGTTTTACGTGCGTCGACCACCATATTCATGTCCCTCCCTTCCCAGTGTCAGAGAATCACTGGCTGCTCTTGCACATTGTGCTCTGTCACTTAAAGGAAACTTACAGATGGTCGGCTCACCCACTGATTCCTTTTCATTTATACAGCACCCATTAGGTGTCCCCTTCCTCAGGCCAAGGGGTAACAGCAAGGAGTGGTACAGAACCCACCTCTGCTTTTCCATAGAGCCTGTACTCTGCGGGTGGAGGGGGATCTTTATTTATGTAATAAATGCTTATACAACCTTACTCTGTCTAGCCACTGTTTTGTTTTGTTTTATTTTATCAATATACAATGTAGTTGATTTTCTTGTCCCTTTGCTGATTCCTCTTTCCCCCTCCCTCTCTTCCCTCCCTCTCATCAACATCATATCTGTTCACTTGTCTTAACAAGTTCAAGGGATTGTGATTGTTGTCTCTTCTTCCCCACCCCACCCACCCCATTTATTTGTGTATTTATTAATATATTTTTAGCTCCCACAAATAAGTGAGAACATGTGGTATTTCTCTTTCTGTGCCTGACTTATTTCACTTAATATTATTTTTTTCTAAGTCCATCCATGTTGCTACGAATGTAGCCACTGTTCTTAATCATTTAAGCCTTGGAACAACCCCATATCACTATTTCCTTTTCTCAGATGAACAAAATAAGGCACAGAGAGATTAATAAATTTACCAAAATTATACAAATAGTAAGAGGCAGAACCTGGGATTCGAACGAAGGTCACTAGCTCTTGAGTCCATGATCTTTTTGAGTTTTTTTTTTTTTTGGCTTGCTGGTAAAGGAATCAAACCCTGGCCCCTGGTGGCGCCTGGTGGCGCCTGGTGTTATAAGCATCAGTCTAACCGATCGAAGCAACTGGCCAGCCCCAAGGAAGGCCACGATCTTAACCACTGCACTAGGCTGTGTCTCTCATTTTATATATACACATATTTAAATATATACGTATAACGTAAAATATGTATTAAATATATTTTGGAAATATATATTTTAGATGGAGGTGAGTGCTAAAAAGAAAATTAAAGTTCAGTAAAAGGACAAAGCTTGATGAGGATGGGGCCGGTATTTTCAATAAGGTGGTCAGGGAAGACCTCACTTATTGATGAGCTGACATTGGAGCAAAATTGGACTGAGTCTTTTAATCTATTTTCCTCAGACCCTCTGTCCCTTTAATTTTACCCAATTGATGCTCTTTTCTGATTTTCTTTCAATTGGCTTATGGAATAAAGGGAAAAAAACAAAAACAAACAAAAACCCCTACGAAGTACAACAAAGACAGGGATTATCATCACTTCATCACCCAATAACTGGTACCTTTTTTTTTTTTAAGAAGAAGTAAGAAAGTGCTCTGGTCCATGCCCTTACCCACCCCCACCCCACCATGGACCATTTCTCACAGTACTCTTCTAAGGTTTCTCCCGACTGTCGAATAAAGGAGGTTAGAATTTCTTCAGACAGATTCACTCCCACCGTGGACCATTTCTCACAGTACTCTTCTAAGGTTTCTCCCGACTGTCGAATAAAGGAGGTTAGAATTTCTTCAGACAGATTCACTCGGGTTTTTCCAAGTTGAATCTTTCGTTATTTACTAAATCCTCCAGAGCCATTTCTGGTTTTTCTGTCTGTTGCTGTGTCATGGCCCTTCCCCGTTTGCTAACATTCGCCTTTTCTCCGCTCTGTGTCTTCCTGCACGTTAATGAAGGCATTAAGTGAGATCAGTTATAAAGCCAGTGTTCTTAGCATTCCCCAGATGCTTTCTCTTCTGCATTTGTCGATTTGCCTTCATCATTACCCTTTGTTTTTCAGCCTCTGTCCCATCAGGGGTAGCCGTTCAGAATAAATCCATCTTGCTAGTTATGTATTTTTAGAGGCACTGTATCAAATGGTTCACTGGCATCCAAATATATATCAGCCACAGTGGTCTTTTCATCCACCAGATGCACATGGCTATCCATGGCTGTCCATCACGTTTGTCAGAGAGTTGGAGTCTTTAATTAAACCCTGCTGGGTATTGTACATATTTCCATTAGCTCCTTCCTATTTACACTATTATTTTTCTAATTGAGTCACATGTCCCTGAATCTCAGGTGGCCCATTTTGTAGCTTTGGTTGATTTCAGTTTTCTCTCTTCCATAAATAACCTAAAGGTTCAGTTAATACACCCTCAAGTGTTTGCCATGGGGATCTACTGATTTGCATATGCTCACACTTTTCAAATAAACCACTGATTTTTTTGGTTCCTGTGCCAACCCGTTTTCCTTTGTGGCCCTTCAGTCCTGAAAGACGTGGTCTTTTGTCTCAGCAAAGTAGAAAAATTCCCCAACAATTTTGAGACGTGTACTAGGGTCACTAAGGAGGACCAGAAGGTCAGCAGTCGGGGTTTGAGCAACTCACCCAACTGCTCTCTGAACAGCAGCCTTTGCATCTAAGACCCCCAGCAGCCGCTCACCCTCACCTGTCCCTATCCTAACGTACTTGTGAGCTGGCTGCCTAGGGGCAGAATCAATGGCCAAAGAATACACTAACTGGCACCCACCACAATCAATCCATAATCTTGGCCCCATTGACTTCATGCTCTAATGAGCATGTTTTCACATCAGAGCCATGCAGTCCATGCCTGTCCCCACTGACCTTTCTCCTCAAACACTGACAGGTAGAGCAGGGTCACTATTATAAATACAGACATCTCAAACCAATTGCCCATTCACTTCTCCATCCTATCACTAGCTCTGGTCATCGCCCAGAGCAGGAGCCTTGCTTTCTGTCCTGTCTACAGCCTTCCACCTCTTTCCTCTTCTCTCATGTACCAGGAGACAGGAGCAGAATGGGCAGGCAGACTGGCAAGCCCTGGTTTTGTTTTGCTTTAAATTAAAACATTTGCCTCATGCCTTGAACACCTTTGACCTGGGCCAGGATTGGATTTTTTTTTTTTTTTAAGTAGAAATAAGAGAAGCTTCTTGAAGCCAAGGATCATACCTTTCTATGTTATATTAGCATTTAAAATGTTATTTGGATCTTCCTAAGCATTAATAATAATAATATTAGATTTCCCTTTGAAGAAATCTTTTGCATTATTTATTGAAAGTTAATAATTCTATTTCATTACCTAAAACTGAAAAAGTCATAGGGCCTCTGAGTTGTTTTTATTCAGCATATCTCAGCAACCTGGGAAATATAGATAATATACAGTGCAAGAGTCTCATGTCCTTTTTATCAACCTATGATATTAGATAAATTATTTTTACAGATTGAAAAGACTCTCTAAAGTGATATTCGATAAACGATTTCTTTAAATTGAAAAGACTCTAAAGTAATATTCAGCACAGCGTGGCTCTCCTTAACCTGGATTCACCTTTCGGTAATCAAAAGAGCATTTACAGACGTATGAGACAAACACAATTATGAACGTAAAATGAAGGCCCTAAATAAAAAATCACAGAACAAGAGGGTAATTCTATTCACTCTTTCATGTTTCATTATTTGATAACATCAGAAGATGAATCCATCAGAATTGCTTTGGCAAGTGCAAACAGAAATGTGCCTGATCAATATTTATTAAAACCTTCAAAATGGGAGAAGGAGTTGGCCAGACTCCTTAATGGACTGAATAATTATTCATACAAATGGGGTTTGACCAAAGGCAGTGCCAGACCAAAGAGACACAGTTTTAATTGTACGGAATTTTAAATGCAGATCTTCCTCTAGCCCTGTTATAGGGAACTTAATTTAAAAAATTATCTGATGTAGCAGAGAGTGACAGCTGAATTCTTAAGTTGTTAAAGAGGATTTTTATAGATATTTATAAATTTACAATGCGTTTCAAAGGTGAGGAGCAAAGTTGCTAGCTAGGGAACAAAAAGAAATTCTCTCCCCATTTCAGTGACTGTGACCGAACTGGGAACGGGTCATCATCTCAGCTGTGAAGGGGACATCTTGGAGGAATTCCTTTGTTTTGAGCAGTTGTGTTTTCTGGAGAGAAATAAAGCAAGGCTCTGGCTGCTGCTAACTATCAGAAGTGTCAGGATGCGTTCCTGAGAGGGGTGAACGCAGCTGAATTTAACTTTGAACGTCACCCCAGGAGAGACACCCCCAGTACTGCTGAAGCATGAGGTTATCAGAACGAGGCCAATAGGTAACTGCCATTTTAGTGCCACTGATGAAGGGTGTGTGTGTGTGTGTGTGACTTTACATAAAGAAAATGTAGGTAGATGACCAATCAAAGAAGCCCGAGCATGCCTTAAAGCAACAGACTGCCAGACTGTCTTTCCCTCTTGGATGCTTTTCTGCTGCCACCAGCTGAGGGAAAATGGGCAATGTCTTTTCTAAAGACCGTTCTTTACCTCTAGAGTGTCCTGGTTACATCAAAAACCCACACAATCTGTTGTGAGGAGTGTTAGAAACTATCCCTATATAGAATATTCCTCCAAGTCTGCCACTAGCTGTCTGAAAATTATTTAGTTTTTCTCTATCATAGTTTTGTCATTCCGGGAATGGAAATAACTTCAACTCATTTCAAATTAGAATTTTCAATCATGTCTGTAATAAACTCTGAGCTCTTTGAAGGGAAGACAAGAGCAATTATATTTTTTAATAAACTAATTTATTCTTCTAGCACACAGGATTATCATTCATTTTATTATTGGTCTGGAAAGTACATGTGAGCTCAGATGACACTTGTTCAGAGTGTCTGCAAATCAATTGCTACTGCATCTGGCCTACCGTTGCTTGGGGAAAATCACCATCAGCTAATTCTGATAGAAGCCCCATGATTTTAAAGGACCAAGCAGAGGATGCCGTAAAGGTTTTAAAATCCAAAATGCCAGTGCTTAAATAGCATCTACTATAACTCACTTTTCTCATGGGAAACAGAGGTCCAAAGAGCTGACAGCATTTGCCCAAAGCATCAGTCTAACCGATTGAGCAACTGGCCAGCCCCAAGGCCACGATCTTAACCACTGCACTATGCCGTGTCTCTCATTTTATATATACATATATTTAAATATATATGTATAATATAAAATATGTATGTATTAAATATATTTTGGAAATACATATTTTAGATGGAGATGAGTGCTAAAAACAAAATTAAGTTTAGTAAAAGGACAAAGCTTGATGAGGATGGGGCTGGTATTTTCAATAAGGTGGTCAGGGAAAACCTCACTTATTGATAAGCTGAAAAGAGCAGAGAAAAAGAGCAGAGAAAGGGCTAATGTTAGTAAATGGGGAAGGGCTGTAATAACAACAGAGAGAAAAACCAGAAAGGGCTCCGGAGAATCTAGAATCAAGGTCACATGGCTAGTTAGGGGGGTCATGAGAGACTTAACCAGAATCTGAGTTTAGTTGCTCTCTTGAGTATTTACCTCTCTAAGTCTTTCTGCTGTAACTACCTCTCTATTATTAATGGGATGATTATCTAGTTTATAGATTATTGGGGTCCTTTCTTTTCTATTTCCTTGTTTATTATATGTACCATTGAATGGGCAGAGAAAACAGGAGTTGAATGTTTCACCTGACAGTTTAGTCCACTGGGGTTTTATTAAAGTACTTGGAATGCTGCAACTATTGGCTAAAAAGAATTTTGGGAGCTACAGTATATAGCAATACTATATGAGAATAACTGAATATTATTATACAATGTGAAGTTATATTCAGACCAATTTTTTTCCCTCTCAAACATACATTTCAAAAGTCAGCTTTGGCTCTTAATTCTCTTCTTGACAGCAATACTAGCATTATCTCAGGAAGGACCAGAAGAAAAAGTCTTTACAGTGAAATACTTAATCATCTCCCTTCCCCAAGGAAGTACTGAATCAGAAGGGCAGCCAACTTTTGGAAAGAAAGGTCACCTCATCCATTGCCAGCTTGGAGGGGCAAAAAGAGACCAAATAAAGAGAGGTGACAAAATGAAAAAACTGAAAAATCTTTCCTGTAGCTCCTGAATTAAGTGCTGAATTTACAACATGACTTTATTATTTGGTTTAGAGCACTGAATTCCCAGATCAAATCCAGTGTTATTCAATTGTAACTGCAAAGATTGTGTAAATGAATTTTGGATTGCCACAGTACTAGCATGGAAAAATGAGTTGGTATGTGAATTTTACTGAGTTCGTATTTCTGAAGTCATGACTAAAAATGAACTTTATTTTAAAACTTTGATAAGATCTGCCCACTTACCAAACTGCCTTCATATTCTTACTGGCATGAACACTAGTATAAATCAGCAGGGGAGTCACAGTGCAACATCATTAAAACAAAGGAAGAAGAAAAAAAACACAGAAAAGAATAGTCCATTGATAATGCAAGTGTGAGGAAGATAAGAGAAAATGATCTATTTGCCCCAGAACAAAGTATCAACGTTGTCATGTCATGGACTTGTACACGAAACCCGTCTCTGTGACATCACGCCACCACTTCTGTCTCACTCCACGCCCTCGTCCTCTCTGCTCATGATACTTTGGGAACTGCTGCCAAACAGGAAAGTGCACAATGTCCCATCCACCAGGGTGATGTGAAACTCTTTCATCTCCAGAATAGGATATTTGGCCCCTGAATATCTAACAATTGGCCCCTGAATATTGTGGGCTATGAAGAGACTTGCTCTACAAGCCCTGAGCTAGAAAATGTCTAAATCACATAGGTGTTCACTGATCTCATCCAGGCAGCTAAGTCAAGTGCCATCTCGTATAAAACGTGGTGCCCTGGAACCCATAGTTGCCATTGTAATGCTTGATGATAAAGACCACACTCTCGTTTTCCTGGGGGCTCAATATGTGTTAAGAAATTATTTATTCCCATTGGGTTACATGATTTCATTTCAGTGTATCAGCGTTTGTCATGGAAGCTCATTCTAATTGTAGAATTCAGAGCATTTTTCTATTTTCTCTTCAGGGCACCTTGTAGCATCCTTTTGCCACCTCCAGGTGTAACTGTTGCTATGTCAATTTAGTAGTCTTTGCTACTGGATACAATGCTGAAAGATAAATGAATTTCATTCTGTCTTTAAATATTTATGATTCTTTATGATCTAATATATCATCATAGTTATAAGGGAATTTTTTTCCCCTCGCTGTAGAAAACACACCATCAGTTACCTGTCAATTTTGTTGAATAACTCAGCTTTGCAATTCTGGGGCACTGTTCATCTGAGGCTCTTGAGGACTCTTTTAGTCTCTCAGTCCACTTCAGAGTGCCATTCTGGGATTTATAAAGGTCTTCATTGCACAGAGGATATTGAAACATTACGAACTTACGTGGCATGCCCTTTATCACTTATCACCCTGGAAAATCCAAGACTAGAAATTCAGGCATCTTCCTTTTCTTGTTTGCTCCCAGCATGGAACAAAGATCTCTATAGAAAACCAGCCAGTATCCCTGGAAACAATTCATCAGACTTTTCAAAAGAAATCGAGTTTCATCAGGTATGATAGGTTCAGTGTTACTTCTAAGATAAATGATAAAAATATCAACATTATAATACAAAGAAACCCAGTTCTTTTGGCTTAAATCTCAGTGAAAAGCATCACAAACCATTTATTGTTCCTGTAGCCTTCCCTGATGCATTTAGGTCCTTGGCTGCAGGAGATGGAAGTGGTTCTGTAACTATTCCCCTCACACTCAGCTCTGGCTTAGCGTCCTTTACACACAGCTGGTTCAGAACCTTTGAGAATCACAGTATCTGGGGATGAAGCATCAGGAATCTGCACTTTTCATAAGCTCTCCAGATAATTATTAGTTGCGCACTCTGGAGTTTGAGAACCACTAGTCTAGAAACTGTAGCTTTCAGTTCCCTTCTAGCTTTGAAACAATCATGAGCCCCATATTCTCTCTCATTCCGTTTGGTAAATCTAGATGTGTACATAGGTTCATTCTTGAGCAATTTAAAAAATGTATATTTTTAGGTAGTTGCCTAAATAGACAGCTCTTTTTCTTACCTGTGCATCTATAGGAAACAGAATTAGATGACATTGGGCCTCATTTCTCAAAACAGAGTCCAGTTTCAAGGAGGAAGCCATGGTGTACCAGGAGACATGCAGAGCTGTAGGATAGCTATGGTGCATCTTCCTACAGCATCAAGTTTTTCTTAGAAATGGTATTTTTAAATTACAACAGATACATTGAGGACATGACCACCACTTCTCTATCACTCCACCCCTTTGCCCTCTCTGCACATAGTACCTTGGGAACTGCTGCCCAAAGATGCACAGCAAAGGGTAGGAGAAACCATAGGAAAGCACACACCTCCTCACGGAATGTCCCAGCCACCACAACAATTCATCAGACTTTTCAAAAGAAATCGAGTTTCATCAGGTATGATAGGTTCAGTGTTACTTCTAAGATAAATGATAAAAATATCAACATTATAATACAAAGAAACCCAGTTCTTTTGGCTTAAATCTCAGTGAAAAGCATCACAAACCATTTATTGTTCCTGTAGCCTTCCCTGATGCATTTAGGTCCTTGGCTGCAGGAGATGGAAGTGGTTCTGTAACTATTCCCCTCACACTCAGCTCTGGCTTAGCGTCCTTTACACACAGCTGGTTCAGAACCTTTGAGAATCACAGTATCTGGGGATGAAGCATCAGGAATCTGCACTTTTCATAAGCTCTCCAGATAATTATTAGTTGCGCACTCTGGAGTTTGAGAACCACTAGTCTAGAAACTGTAGCTTTCAGTTCCCTTCTAGCTTTGAAACAATCATGAGCCCCATATTCTCTCTCATTCCGTTTGGTAAATCTAGATGTGTACATAGGTTCATTCTTGAGCAATTTAAAAAATGTATATTTTTAGGTAGTTGCCTAAATAGACAGCTCTTTTTCTTACCTGTGCATCTATAGGAAACAGAATTAGATGACATTGGGCCTCATTTCTCAAAACAGAGTCCAGTTTCAAGGAGGAAGCCATGGTGTACCAGGAGACATGCAGAGCTGTAGGATAGCTATGGTGCATCTTCCTACAGCATCAAGTTTTTCTTAGAAATGGTATTTTTAAATTACAACAGATACATTGAGGACATGACCACCACTTCTCTATCACTCCACCCCTTTGCCCTCTCTGCACATAGTACCTTGGGAACTGCTGCCCAAAGATGCACAGCAAAGGGTAGGAGAAACCATGGGAAAGCACACACCTCCTCACGGAATGTCCCAGCCACCAAGGCGACGTGAAACTCTTTGGTCCCCAGAATAGGATATTTGGTCCACATCTAGCAGTTGGTCCCTGAATATTATGGACTATGAAGAGACTTGCTCTACAAGCCATGAGCTATGTAGGAATAGGATACAAAGTTCACATGGATTTTAGGCTGAACGTGAAGCTTCGGAAAGTTTTCTGGTTGTAGCTGCTATTGGGCTCCTAGACCCCCGGAGGTTAGAGTTCGTTGTCCTCTTCTATCAGAAGTACTTCTGTTACATTCAAGGTTACCCTTGGCCAGTGATTCCTAAATGTCTGTTTCCAGAAGGTTAAAATGAGACCACTACAGAAAATTAGGCCCAAGAGAACCCTGTACACAGGGGAACTGAGCGTTTGCTCCCAGGAGACACTCATCAACTTGCCAATCTGAAAAGAGCACCTTCCGTTCCTGCCACTATTTAGGGAATGTTCACAAAAGAGTAGTATTTCTCCTATTTTTTTTTTGTCTTTTTCCGTGTCTGGCAACGGATCGCAACCCTCAGTGTTGCCCCCGTACCGGACCGGGGACCGGCAACGGGATTGCAACCCTCGGTGTTGCTCCCGCGCCTCGCTCAGCCAGTGAGCGGGAACCGGTCTGTATGTGGGATCCGAACTCTCGGGCGGGAGCGCCGCCGCGCTTCCCAAGCGGCGCACTATCCAGTGCACCACCGGGCCAGCCCTATTTCTCCTAGCCAATCTGAAAAGAGCACCTTCCGTTCCTGCCACTATTTAGGGAATGTTCACAAAAGAGTATTATTTCTCCTGTTTTTTAAAAGAGTACATTAATTAGAAAAGGAGGTTTAACGGAGCAGGAAGAGGAACTGGCCATCTGAAAAGACGCCACAACGCCTCCTGCCCACATCCTCGTTGTAGCAGCAATTTATAAAATATTTTTGAAAGTACGAAGCTCCTAGAATGTATTCCTTACCCTAAGGATGGCTTAGTTTTCCCATTGGATGTTCTTTTCTCAAGATGTTTCTGATGAAGAAGAAACAAATCCAAGGCCCTGAGTCCAGTAACGCAGGATTTCTGAGCTAGTGATCCTGAGAGATCTGTAAGATCGCTTCACCTCCAGGAGTTGCCTTGAGCCCACCACCTTGTTCTGTCCCCTCAGTCCTGGCAAAGCTACCTTTCATGTCAGGAAGAGAGGAGGAAGCAATCTGCTCCTGGGAAGACTCTTCTGTCCTTTTGCTAACAGCTGTGGTAGCACTGCTGGCTCAGAGCCTGTGCTAAACTTTACCTCCTGGGTAATCTGGAGTGGCATGTAAGTCGTAGCCTCGGAATCCAGTCTGAGGATAGTAGGGACATAATTATGGTTTTATGAATAGTGAGTAGCAGCCTTCCCCCTCCCTGACTCGTGGCCACCTCCATCTCCTTTCTGCATTGAAGATTCACTGTAATGCACATTTCTGTTATAGGCACTATTCCTCTCTCCACCACCCAGGCCAATGGCCTGCAGTCAAATGGCTCTCAAGTCCCCTCGTTTTTGCTAGAATTATAACTGATCTCCTCCCAGACCATCTACACTCTGCTGCCACATTATCTTTCAGAAGGACAACTTTGAACAGTACCTCTGCTCTCAACAGAGCCTTGGGGGTGGGAGAGGGAAGTCCTTTATTGGCTTACCTAAGCCTAAAGTCATAGGCTGATGTTCAAAGCCTTCTGGCTTCAGCGCCTGTTCTCAGGACTCTCCGCTATGAGGCTACACTCCCCAGTCTGACCAGATCACTCTCCCCTGTCTTTACCCATGTTCTTGCCTCCATCTAAAATTTCCTTCCTAGAAGCCCTGCCTGACAAATCCTACCCAGGGTGAAGTCTCTCTTGGTCTGACATGCTCCTGTCCACATGGTACGATTTCTCCTTCCTCTGCTATAAATTCATGGCACTTATACCTCACTTGTGGCACATGGAACATTCTTCTTGTAAGTTGTCTGTATCCATGAAGAAATGGTACTGGACTTGGAGTCAGACACCCGAGTTTGTATCCTGCCATAGTCATTATCTCTGTGACGTTGGGCAAGTCCCGTAACTTCTCTACACTTCAGCTTCCTTATCTGAGAGAAGAAGTATAGCTCCCTGGGTGCAGGGAGGGATACGTGGCACAGTGCGTGGGAATGAACTTCGGCAACAACAACGTAATCCTATTTCTCTGCTTTTCAGTATCTTTTCTGCAGGTCTCTGAGCCACTTGAAGAAAGGGGCCATGTCTTGCTCATCATTACAGAGTGAGCATCCCAGAGCTGAAAATCTGAAACACAGAATGCTCCTAAATCCAAAACGTTTTTTTTTCTTTTGCATCAAAAACATTCTGTTTGATAAAATGCGAGATTTTTTGAGTGCAGATTTGATGCTCAAAGGAAATACTCATTGGAGCATTTTGGATTTTGGATTTTCAGATTTGGGATGCTCAATCAGTAAGTATTCTGCAAATATCCCAAAATCCAAAAACGCCCAAGACACTTCTGGTCCCAAGTGTTTTGGATAAGGGATACTCAACCCGGACTTTTATTACATTACTATTAACATATTATTATTTATAATAATAATAATCTTTATGAAGCAACACCATTCTAAGTGCTTTATGTGTATTAATCAATATAATTTTTCCAATAACCCTAAGAGGTCAGTACTATTATTATCTCTCTTTAGCAGAAGAAAACCATATATTTCACAGAGCCTCCAATGAATAATTGAATGAGTGAGTGAATGAATGAGGGATTGTGCCCACTGGATGATTATTTCTCTCCATCTTAGTTCTGCACACCTACTTCTCTTTCTCTGAGTCTCCTAAGGCACATGCAAAATTAAGAGAAAATCTAGAATGAATCGAACCCCTGAAAGGTGCAAAGTCTACTCCTACGTCTCACTTAAACTCCTCATGGAGAGAGATCCAGTGACCTCTAAGAGGACACACATGGTGTCTGTGTTGTTCTGCATTGTGTTCATAGGGCCTAGGAACCCTATCTGGTAATCAATAAATGCTTGTTGAGTAAGTGAGTGAATTCATGTATAAACCACTCCCCCACGCTGCTGACCATGGAGGCAGTGACAGAGAACGATGTCTGTCTTGCTTTCTCAGGCAGTACTACGAGATGTTGTACAACACGGCCGACGAGCTCCTGAACCTGGTGGTGGACCAGGGCGTGAAGTACACGGAGCTGGAGTACATCCACGCCCTGACCCTGCTGCACCGCAGCCAGACTGGGGTGGGAGACCAGACCACCCAGAACATGAGGCTGCAGCGGCTCAAGGAGATCATCTGCGAGCAGGCCGCCATCAAACAAGCCACCAAGGACAAGAAAATAACTACCGTCTAATGGGTGTGCTGCGGTGGGGGAGGGGGCGGGGGGGTGTTGTTTTCTTGGTCATATTAGCCTCTTTCTTTGGTGTATTCTGAGCTGACTTGGTTTTCTCTACACTGATGCTTTAGCAAGGACAAGAAAATAACTACCGTCTAATGGGTGTGCTGCGGTGGGGGAGGGGGCGGGGGGGGTGTTGTTTTCTTGGTCATATTAGCCTCTTTCTTTGGTGTATTCTGAGCTGACTTGGTTTTCTCTACACTGATGCTTTAATGGAGAGAAGGTGTAAGAAGTTTTTCTCTTGAGTTTTAGCTCTTCATATGAACGCTAGAGGAAGTTTGCAGTACATGCATGTTTTAATTTAACAACTACTTCAATGCAGTCAAGTCTAAAGGGACTAGGGTGGGACAGGGAGGAAGGCTGTGTCAAACTGTCGGATTCTGAAAAATGAATGAATGAATTACTAACTAATGTTTTGTTTATTGTCCAACACATATAAATTCCAGTCCTGGAAAGCAGATTGTGACCCAAGTGTTAGTTCCTTCCTAACGCCACTTACTAGGTTCTGTTACATAAACAGAAGGATTTTTGCTCTTAACCATGTGGGTTTACAACTCAATGACATAAGTGTATGTGCATTGCTTTCTGTCTCTATTGCCAAAATCAAATAAATGATTTCTCATCTGGCTGTTGTTTTCAACCACTTTCCCTAACCAGAAAAGGACCTCTTCAGGACTAGGGGAAAAAAGTCCTTTTATCCTAATCCCTGGGAGAGTTTTGTATGCCAAAGCTTTTACATAGGTTATAGGCTGGCTTGTTGCCTTCTTGTTTTATTTCTGCTATATCAAAACCAAGAGCCATAACATTAGTGACCAAAGTGGAAGAATAAAAGGTGATTCAGCCCTCTGCTTGATTTTCCCCCTCTAATTTCCAAGAGAAAATAATGGTTAGAGAATTTAACATCTCACTTGAAATGTCGTTTGGGGGTAAATGATTCTTAGGTGCCCACTTACTCTTCTATGAGCTCCTAGGTCTTTCTCACCTGAGAAAGTGGCCCAGGTCTGCTCAACTGAGTTCAAGGAAGGCAGGAAAGCTGTGACATTTCTCCTGTGTGGGCCACCAGCTGAGCCTATTTCTGCATTGCTCTCCCATGATGTGGTGCTCATCCTGGCACAGTGGACCTCACCTCTGTCCCCCATATCCCCAAGTCCTCTTGCCACCCATGGTTCATATGTCACAGAAGGCAGCAGTGCACTGACTGGGACGCATCTTGAAAACATGGAAAGGAGGGCCGGCCCGGTGGCGCACTGGATAAGTGCACTGCATGGGAAGCGCGGTGGCGCTCCCGCCCGGGGGTTCGGATCCCGCATACAGACCGGGTCCCGGTCACTTGCCGAGCGAA
>NW_007727021.1:400321-407826 GCF_000696425.1 Galeopterus variegatus
GTACGGGGGCAACACTGAGGGTTGCGATCCGTTGCCGGACACGGAAAAAGACAAAAGACAAAAAAAAAAAACATGGAAAGGAAAGCAGGAAGGACTCGGACCACACGTAGCGATGCCTCACACCCTGATCATCGGGAATTTTACACCTGTTCATACAACTTTGGTCTTAGTGGGAAGAAAACAGAAAATTAAGAAGTGTTTTGAGAAGCTTAAATGTTGTATGTTGTTTTTCTTATATTCTTTATTCAGTAAACATTCCCTGACAGCCTAATATGTGCCAAATTCTGCTCTGTACAGGGGCAGATATATAGACCAAGAGGACACGCTTATTATCTAGGAGTGTGGGGACTGGACTCCAGCACAGATCCCGATAGACGGACACAGTGCCAAGTTAGCAGTCACTTCAGACAGTGGGGCAGCTGTAGAGGACACTCAGTGGGGCTTCTGGCAGGAAGGAATGTTGTAAATCTGTGTGGCTTCAGAGCCCTGACTGGGAAGAAGTTGAGTCCATGCAGGAGACAACCATGGAAAAACTTACTGTCCTAGACAAGATCATTAGAAGTGATCTACCCAAGAAGTAGGGGTGGGAGGAGGGAGAAGAGGGTAGAGAAGAGTTACCCAATTTTGTGTGGAAGCTTCCTCTTAGTGGCCATGGCCTCCCAGCACAGATTCTGTGCCTTTTCTTTTCCTTCCACACCAAGTGTAGACCCTCTGAGTGGTGACAGTAAAGCCAGGGGTGGGATTGGGGAGGCTGATGATAGTTTTATTAGATGTAGAAAGGGACATGGATTTTTTATTTTTTTTTCCTTTTTGTCTTTTTTGGTGACCGGCAACGGATCGCAACCCTCAGTGTCACGCCCGTACTGGACCGGGACCGGCCACGGGATCGCAACCCTCGGTGTTGCTCCCGCCCCTCGCTCAGCCAGTGAGCGGCCGGTCTGCATGTGGGATCCGAACCCTCGGTGGGAGCGCCACCGCACTTCCCAAGCGGCGCACTATAGCAGTGCGCCACCGGGCCGGCCCCGGGACATGGATTTTGATTGAGTAAAATGTCAAGAATGCTGAGAACCAGCAGAAAAATGGCAGATGAGCTGCCTTGGGGGGAGCACTTAGGAAAGTAGAATCCCTGCTTTGCTAACAATAATAATGCTATCGAGAAATGTCAATTCTGCACAGAATAGGGGGTCTAGGGTTCTGTGTTCCGGACATTCAAGTCACAAATTTCTTTGAAGGTTGGTACATTAGTCTTTATTCTTCAACAGGTCAAGAATAGCCAATGACACGTTCAGTGGATGGTCAAATGGATGCAGATGGAGATGGCATGGCCACCTCAAATGCTAGCTTCATTTGGGACACAGTGAAGATTTCCACATGTTATGGTCTTCTTTGGGGATATTTTGTGAGAGTGTTTTTGTGCTGTTCACAGCCATGACCAGAAAGTGCTAGAGATCCAGGGTCTGCCAAGGACAGGCTCAGTGCGTGCACGTGCACCCCCCCACCCCCACACACACAGAGACCTATATAGCTACAAGAGCTAGTGTTCTACCATTAAGACCACTCCCTTAATGTGCTGTTGCAGATAAAAAGGCCAAAAAAAAAAAAAACCCAGACCTTACCAGAAGGGCACTGCAACTGAAGCAAACCATTATTGCGTTTTTACACAAAGGGACGAGTGGGTAGACATATGTGGATGATGTCTTGTCGGGTCAGGGCCATTGTCAGAATCCTGCCAGTGTAGCCAATTGCATTGCTAAGTGACCACACCAATTGTATGGCTAGGTAATTCATAACTAAAGCCAAAATGTTTCATTACTTTAGTTACACTAATATTTCCATTGGTATTGTCAGGGCTAGGGGCCAGGGCCCACAGACCCTTCAAACCCATTGTAAAGACTGGGTCACAGACCCCTCACGTGCACATCCACACTAGATAACTGGGAAAAGATCCCGGAGCTTTTGGCAGACGACACGAACTCAGGCCTCAGCTTCTTCAGCAGCAGCGGTGGTGGCAGCTTACAGCAGATCTAGCAGCAGCAGCCTCTCCGTGGCCCCCCCTGGGGGCATCCTGGGGGGCAAAAGGGGGTGCCATGGATCAGAGCCACTCATCCTTTATTCTTAAGTCCATAACCCAGGAAATCTGCATGCACATGTGCAATTACATTAGACAATAACCAAGCAACACCTGGGCGCACGTGCGTATTTACATCAAATGCTCAGCAAGATTCTGAACATCTGAGGGGCCCTGACCATTTTCCTATATTTTCCCTACATGTCTCCAGCATAGTCACAGCATCTTGGAGAAGGCTCACAGGACTAGGAAGGGTCCTGATGAGACAATAAACGTGACTACGGAGAAAGGAGGGTTCTGAGGTTATATCGTCCAACCTGGTTGTCAAGTAAGAGCAGCTCCTGGAGAGCGCGTCCTTTTTCTCATCACTGTCACCAACTCGGTGGTGCTTATGTTTTCCCACTTTGTTCTCCCCCATGGCATAAATATTTCTTTCCTTTCTTCCATACCCAAGGGATCAGAAACAACTAGAAGAGTCTCTCCCAACTTAGCCACCCTTAGAATAAATTCCTTGAAAAAGAGGTACTATAGGGAAAATGAAACAAATGGTCAGGCTCCCTCAGATGTTTGGAATCTTGCTGAGCATGACCTAGCCTGTTTAATGTAAATATGTTAACTGTGCACTTGCGTCCAGGTGTTCCTTGGATGTGTCCCCTCCCCCCTGGGGGCACTGCTGCTGCTGGGACTGCTGGAGGCTGCTGCCGAGGAGGCTGGGGGCTGAGCTCATGTCCGAATAAGGCATGTCAGTCTTGCCAATGGCTCCCAAGATCTTTCCAATTACCTAGCTCATGACCTGCATATAAGGGATCTGTGACCCAGTCTGTACAATGGATTGAAGGGTTCGAGCCCTATCCTAACAGGTACAAATTTAACAGATCAGGTCCAACTCTTGATATGTACAAGGAAGATGGAAGGATTCGTATTATCTTTTAATTCCATTTTTCCACGAACTTTTTGAAGTACCCTCATTGGTAAATTGTATTCTCAGAACTGCTGGTAGTGGTTTCTTCTACAGTTTTTGTTGTTGTTACTTTTAGCTATCTTATCACCTCTCAGTACACCTCTTAATTTATAAACAAAACTACTCTGGGTAATATTGCATCTGCCACCCCAGGAGCACTCATTTATACCTGTCTAGTAACACAATTTTTTTTTAAGGCGATTTCATCCTAGTACAATGTTTTTATCCCTACCTCACAATGGGGTTTTAAATCTTATTGCCCGACTAGAACTTTCCCCCTCCCAGCTGATTCTATCCCTGATGGTTAGACAAGGATATACGTTCCTTATGCTGCCCTTGCCTGAACTGGATAAGCCCTGCTTCCACACTCTGAAACACAGGTAGGCCCAAGTTAGCTCAAATTTAGTGGTAGGACCAGACCTGAGTGCCTATGGCCCATACTCTTGAGACACACTCTGTGGTGGGACCCTCCCCCACGAGTTACCGCCCTCTGCAGAGTGACATTCACAGAAGCCCCAGCCCCTCTCCAGGACTTCATTCCTGCCTGAATGATTTCTGAGCCTGACAGTCATTATTTTTATGCAGTGGCTTGGGAAGAAAAACTCCAATACAGACAAGTTGAATTGGCACCAAACCCTGATGATTCTTACTGTCAAGTCCCATCCATGAATTTCTTAGCACTGATGCAGTCATTCATTGAGTCAAAAGGATATAATTGCCTATTACAGCTCAGGCGATATGGGATTCATGCAATGGCGAGCAGGAGACAGTCCCTTGTGACATGGAGCTTATACTTCCACTAGCTTCTTACAACTTCCTCTCTGATCTTGCTCTCCCCAGAGTGCATATTTCGCCCTTTGTTCTCCAAGCCTACCCTTTCATTTAGGAAGGCATTTCATAGGAGGACTGAAATCTTCAGCTCGACCCTCTGCTGTTCTTTTCTGAGCTTTGCCCTTGTGGCAGCTCAAGATTGGGCACTATTCACTGTGTTCCCACCAGCTAGCATAGCCAGGAAGTTCACCCCTTCAGCTCGACCCTCTGCTGTTCTTTTCTGAGCTTTGCCCTTGTGGCAGCTCAAGATTGGGCGCTATTCACTGTGTTCCCACCAGCTAGCATAGCCAGGAAGTTCACCCTGTACCTTTCTTGATGGAACAAATGAATTCCTACTTCGTAGGCTCTATGAATGGGCCGAGGCCATTGCTCTGAGGCATAGCTGGGGCCATCTCCCCAGGACCAGGGCACAGAAAGAGTGAAGGAGACCAGAGTCCAGCCCTAGGGCTTAGCAAACCCCAGCTAGATTCACTCCATTTGGGGCAAATCTGATCAGAAGACCAGCAAAGCGGCTGTCCTAGCAGGATATGAAAACAAGGAGAGTCCTGGTCAACAAAATTTTGCTTGAAAAGTAAAATGTATGCTGAAATACACACACCTGAGAGCAATCGTCTCAATGTGGCAGGGATGTAAAACAAATTGGGCATAATTGGGAGGGAGGGTAATGAGGTACCAAGAACAAGAAAACATAAAGAATCACTGAGCTCGGCAAGGTCTCAACTCTGTCCTAATTAGGCACAGTTGTTATAAGAAGTACATAATTAATACGCGTATGACCAGATGTGCAATGCAGCGGAGTCTCTTCCTGAAATGGAAGTGGTAATGAACTGTACACAGCTGGAAGCAGTCATCCTAATTTGGCTGAGGCGGAAGGCCTGCCTGGAATTTTGAAGAGGTGTAGTAAGATGCACACCACAGGTTTACACCTGAAAACAACTAATCCTATTCCGACTGGGCTGGGGTGTAATGAGATAGAGCTAATTATCAAGAGTGTAATGAGATGCAAAAGCCACTGGAACTGAGCTGGAAATTTCTTTAAAAGTGAACTAAGATGCAAACACCAAGAAAGAATTTCTGCTAATGGAGCTAGTGTGGGAGTGTTAAAAGGTACATGATCTGAGGGTTGACTTTCACATACCCGGGCCAAAGACATGTCTGTGATTAAAAATATCTCCAGGACAGTCCCGCACCTGGAGCTGGAGTCCCTGGGATTCCCAAGAATGCAGTGACCTGGAAAAGCCACATGTATTTTTTAAATGTGTATACACCATATGTGTGTACACACAACTGAAAAAATAAATAAGGTTAGGTGCTTTCAGGTGAGTGTAGTTCGCATTATACTTGATCCCATTTAGACATGTGGCTTCAGGTTCCTGCTGACTCTGCAATGGATACTTAAGAGGAACCTGGCTCCAAACAAACACCAGCAACCATCACACCTCAGACGTGTTTGATTACCTAACAGGCTGAATTTTCTCTCAAAAGGATGTATTTACTACGAGAGATCAGGAAACCATTAGTACCTGTTCTTTGTTATTGTTTTTCTTGTATGATTGCCATTATGTCATTCTAGACACGACTTAATGGACACAATGTGTGTCAGATGCTGTGCTAAATGCTTTACCACATTATTTCATTTAATCCTCACAATAATCCTATGAGGTAGATACTATCATCACCTCCACTTTGCAGAGCAAACTATGGCTCAGACTGAGGATTTGCTGCAGACCCGGTAAGTGACCCAGCACCGGAGTTCACACTGGTGCCCCCTCTCTTCTCTGTTCTGATCCAAACCCTCACTGTGTACTGTGGCAAAGGGATGGGCCCTCACATGCTATATCTGAGCTCCAAGAAACACTCTGGCAGTTTGACTCGTCCATCAGCTCTGCCTATCCTGTGGCCCCCAGCAGAAGCCAGTCCTGGACTGAATTTGGGGCTGCCATTCTCCATAACCCTCTGCTTCTCCTGCACCCCCGGCTGCCTGAGCCCACCCCTGTGGCCAGTACAGCTACATACATCTTGCAATCACAAGCCTGTGGCCCAGAGGCTGAGCCCAGCTAGATGGAGGCTGAAGATGACTCACACCTGGGCCAAAGGCTGGCGAGGCCAGGAGGGTCGGGGGGCTGAGGTTCTAGAATCTGTTGTGTCTTGGCTCAAAATGTCACCTTAGCCTTTGTAGGGGAAGAACCTTATCTTCTCCATCTACCCATCTTAGGTTCTTATGAACCTAAATAAGAGTTAACAGGAGGAAAGCATACAAATGTATTTAATATAAGTTTTATATGACACAGGAGCCTTCAGCAGGAAATGAAGACCTGCAAAAACAGTTACATCTGAGTGTTATTTATAGTAGGTTTCCTGAAAAGTGGAGAGTAGTGAAGAAATGATAGGACAAAAGGTGTGAATGAGCCGGGGCAAGCTTAGCAAGGCCTGTTTATTTAGATCCTCTCTGTGCCCCTAAGTCTCAGATAAGACGATGTTCCCTTCCTCAAGGCAGAGGGAGGGCACCTCCCACATGAGGGTCTTATGACCTGCTTCAGGGAAGAAGGGCTGGGGAAGGTCAGAGGGACCTTCCTAAACATGCTGTTTCTCAAATTCCTTAAGCTTGAAATACTCAATATGCCAAGGCGCCATATTTTGGGGTAGTATTGAAATAGAACTCCCTACACTCTCATAACATACGCTATCTGCTTCTGTAGAATTGCTTGCTTAACCTAAGTAACTCCATTTTAGCCCCTGCCTGACCTGTGGACTATGCCCACTTCTGCATGAGAAACCGCTGACCTTCTCATAGAAACAAAAACCCGTTACATGGGAACAGGAGCCATACACAGTGATCTATTATATGGGAACAGGAACCACACACAATGAAAACCTGTATGCTTGATTGCTCGAATGGCTCATTCTCGGCCTTTGTGACCTAGCTCCCTAGCTTGCTTTGTGCACCTGGACAAACCCTTGTGCCAACGGGATGTAGTTTTTTTGCCTTTAAAAACCCTATAAGCCGGCCCGGTGGCGCACTGCTGTAGTGCGCCGCTTGGGAGTGTGGTGGCGCTCCCGCCGAGGGTTCGGATCCCACATACAGACCGGTTCCCGCTCACTGGCTGAGCGAGGCGCGGGAGCAACACTGAGGGTTGCGATCCGTTGCCAGACACGGAAAAAGACAAAAAGGAAAAAATAAATAAATAAATAAATAAAAATAAAAACCCTATAAGACCAAAGCCCGAGGCTGCTCTTCCTTGGTTGCTCCTTGGGAGACGGTCTCTGGCCAGCTGGAGTGAATAAACTGCCCTTTTCTGCACGAGTGGTGTGTAAGTGCATTTCTTGTGGGAGGGTGCCTCACAACAATATGTCCTGAACCCCATCACCTTTTACAAGTGGTTTGATGTTGTACAAGTTATCAAACTCCCTAAGTTTCAGTTTCCTCATCTGTGAAATGGGATAATGATACCATAGCTCCTATTCAGTAGTATTTCTGTGTACAGTAAAAGAGAGGTTCAGTACCTGGCATGTAGTAAATATTATATATACATAATTCATAATATTATCTTGTCCATCTCTTTGAGCAGTTTTGACCCAATGTTGGGAAAGTGAAGGAAAATGGTCAGGGCCCTTCAGATGTTCAGAATCTTGCTGAGCATTTGA
>NW_007727021.1:408171-409599 GCF_000696425.1 Galeopterus variegatus
CGCCCAGGTGTTCCTTGGTTATTGTCTAATGTAATTGCGCATGTGCACCCAGGTGTCCTGGATTATGACTTAAGTATAAAGGACTAATGGCTCTGATACACAGTGCTTCTCGGGACACTCCGGGAGGCTACTAGGGTGGCTGCTCCTAGTTCTGAATAAAGCCTATTAATTTTTTTATCCACGGCTCCCAGGACCTTTTCCTATTACCTAGCTCGTAGGTATACGTGTGAAGGGTTTGTGACCCAGTCTGTGCAACGGGCTCGAGGGGTCCGTGAGTTCTAGCCCTGTTGGTAGCCCTAGCTTTACACCCAATATTGAGCAAACGGGCACTGTTGAAGCAGCTTAGAAATGCAGCCCCCTGACCAGGCCTGTCCCAAGACAGCTGCTTGGTGTTGGGACGCCTGAAGCCCCCACGGAGGAGGTCCTGATTTTGTTATGCGATTGTTTCAGCCACCTGTCCCACACAGGACAACTGCCCTCTGGTCTGCTTCCTCCAGCCTGCTCTTTTTTAGCTATTAGTGAGGGTTTTGCATTTCATTGCCTGCCAATGTATTATGTGCATCTCATTAATTCTGAAGGCTCTGATGCCCTTTAGGGACCAGGCCTTCACAAACGTAATGGCCTTCTGCCTGGGGGGTGAGTTTGCCCACCTATGCTGAGGAATGTCAGATCATGTATTTCTAATAAGTTCACAAATTGCTCTATAAAATGGAGGTGAGAAAAATATCACATTCTTTTTTAAAAAAATTTTTCTGGATCAAAACTAGCTTTGAGCTTTCACTTACCACTCTCAGCAGAAGTCCAAGTTCCACCTTTTTGTTCTACCTGATCCCTCAGCAGATTGTCTGATGCCCACCCACACTGGTGAGGGCAGATCTTCTTTACACAGTCTACTGATTCAAGTGGTAACCTCTTCTAGAAACCCTCACAAACACCCAGAAATGCCTTACCAACTATCTGAGCATCCCTTGGCCCAGTCAAGTTGACACTTGAAATTAATCAAAACAAGGAGTGACCCTGGATCCCCTCAGTTTATTTATTCTTTTGCTTCCTCTGCCTCCTTCCTGTATTTTAACTCCTGTAGTATTAATGAGCCCACATACATAGGTTTTAGTTCAGTGTCTCTAACTCTTCCCAGGAAAGCTTCTTTATAAATCCAATATATAAATACAAAAAGCTATCTATAATATTTAACCATTGTTAAAGCTTAAAAACCCTAATGCACACACAAAAAAGGCCAGATACCTCTGCTCCTAAATTCTGGGGTCTATTCAGCTCATCACACCAGCCCCTTTTTCCTTTGGAGATTTGCATTACAGTACCATTCAGTATCAGTCCTCAGTACTGAGTTTTTATCCTCTGACAACCCAGGCCCATTCACCAAAACATGAAAAAGACTGGGAGAAAAATCTTTGTCTGTCTTTCTTC
>NW_007727021.1:409900-413193 GCF_000696425.1 Galeopterus variegatus
CCAGGCCCATTCACCAAAACATGAAAAAGACTGGGAGAAAAATCTTTGTCTGTCTTTCTTCTCTCCTCTCTGACAGCTCAGAGTTCCTTGTATTTCTCTGATGTCCCAATGAAAGTAAATGTTAATGATTTTAAATGAAATCTAAAGCTGCAATTTTGAAATGAGGAAACATAACACTGAAATGCTATTAACTCAGCCAGCTTTAAGAGACTAATAAGGCACAAGGTACTAAGCCTTTTGCTACTTAAAGAGCTGCAATTCACTCATCTACAGTATAGCAGACGTTAAAGTGTTTTCACTGGGGTTATAGAAATTCTTATGTTTTATATATATATTTTTTTCCTTTTTGTCTTTTTTCGTGACCAGTAACAGGATCACAACCCTCAGTGTTGCACCCATACTGCGACCGGCAACAGGATCGCAACCCTTGGTGTCGCGCCCGTACTGCGCTCAACCAGTGAGTGGACTGGTCTCTATATGGGATCCGAACCCTCGGCGGGAGCGCCGCCCTCTACCAAGTGCGCCACCGGGCCGGCCCTGTTTTATAGTTTTATTAACTGTCATCATTTTCTTGGTTTTTCTTTCTCGTGTGTTCTGCCTGCAGTTAGTTATGGAGCAGGTCCTGCCCCAACAGACCCCTGTGATGGTTACACACTGTCCCAGACCCAGCTCAGAGTTTGGAAGGGAAGTCAGAGTATCTAAGTAATTCACTCCACATCCCACCCCTCTGTTGAGCACTGATCTAAGGTGATTAGACATCCGTGTTGTCAGGTTCCTTTGGTAAACATCAGGAGCCTTCTTATGTGAGAGGTGGGGCAACACACCTCCTCCCCACAAGCTGGCTAGCAAGCATATGCCACAAAGGAAGCGGTCCACAGGCAACGTTTATCAGCAAGCAACTAAGAAAGTTGCCTTTCAACATGCTCTGTGAGCTTGGGGAAGTTTCCGCACCGTGTCCCCACTCTCTGACTAGCACTTTATTAGAAAGTTTACTCCAAGGCCAACATGACGATGTTGTCAGAAGGATCAGAGCCACCTTCTACTCAGATCTAGAAACAGGGCTCTTCATGAATTACGGGAGACTGAGGACCCAGAGTACTGTTCCACAGCTGTCAAATACTGGATTTACTTATTTTTGCATTTATTTACAAAAAAAGGTGGTAAATCCCATAAAGTCTCACCAGCCAACCACATACTTGAACGCATTTCACCACTCATTTCTTAACTCCTGTTATGCTAATTAACTGTCCCTGGGTACTGTTCCAATTTAGATGGCAATCCTTAGAAAATTTGCCACAGCCATTACAGGAGGGTGGGTTTTGCAAGGATGCTCTGGGTCTGGTCTTTAAGGATATTTCTCAGGGAGCTGCCAGCTTGGGCTATCCCATCCCTCATTAATATCCCACCCTTCAGATTCAGCATCAGTTTCTCTAATCCCTGCAATAGGACATCTACTAGTCATCAGTGTCCTAGTTGTGGGCACAGGTTTGTACTGAGCCATCCATGTTACCTTGGGATTGACAACTCAGATTTGCAAGGCAGGACCCAGGGTGTAGTCCCAGCCTGCCTCAGAGCACAAGGACACTAACTAGGTCCACTGGAACCAAGGCTGTGCTCTGACCAATGGCCCATTGCATCTCTGACCGTTGAGCACTCCAGTCACCCACAATCAAGAAGCCTGACCCTCCCATGAACTCGTACATGGAGGTGTCAGTGCAACCTCCTCCCCCAAAAAACCTAATGCCTATTGCTGGTGCAAACAGGCTCCACCTCCAAATGTGCAGAGCTTTGTACTTTATCACGCCAAGATTTGGAGTCCATCTAGTTTATGCTATTATTAGGCAGAGCCGTGCCACAAGACTGTAGCTTATTAATAATGTATAGCTGCAGCCCCTGACTTAGGTAAGCTATAAACGTCCCTCATCTGCATGATTAGCTCTCACTTGGCTGATTAGAAAGTTTAGTCCTGTCACAAAACCTACCCTTTCTGAATGAATGGCTCTTTTAAAGAGAGTCAGTTTCTCTAAAATACATCTCAAACCCAAATAAAGAATCAACAACAAAAACAGAACCCATTATTTTCTTTACGGAATGAGAAGGTGTTGAAGAAGGTTTTTAAAAGTTCGGCTCCATGTGTATTGAAGGAACTAAAAGTAGTTGGAGCTAGAAGAGGGGACTTGGGGGAGGTAAGATGGGGGATAGTGGCGAGTTTTAAATTTTTACCTTGAAGAATTTGGAGTAACGACTAAGGGGTGTTAAGCAAGAGAGTGGTATCGGGTTTTGACTTTAGAAGTATCACCCTGAAGGGAAGATGGATAATAAATTGGAAGGTGGATTGCAGGAAGACCAGTCAGTAGTCCAGGAAAACGATGGTCGTGGCTTGAACTAGGGTGATAGCAGGGCAGACAGAGAGAAATGGACAGATTCAGGAGATGTGTCAAAGCACCGTCGCTCCCTGACCTCCTTAGGTCTCTGCTTGAATTTCACCTGAGTCCTTCCTTGACCACCTATTTAAAACAGGAGCCCCTTCCCAATACCCTGTCCCTCCTCTGCTTAATTTTTCTCCATAGCTTTTATCATCCTCTGACATCCTATGTAATTTAATTGTTAATGCGTTTATTTCTCATCTTCCCCAACTAAAATATATGCTCTGTGAGGGCAGGGATTTTTGTATCTTTTGTTCTCTTTATCCCCAGTGCTTAGAACAATCCCTGGTACATAGTAGGTGGACAATAAATATTTTCAGAATGAAGAAATAGGTAAAGGGTGAATAGATTGAACAGGATGTGATCACTGGTTGAACGGAAGGGAGTGAGTAAGAGAGAGTGGTGAAGGAACAGAGGAAGGTCCCAGGTCTAGCCAGCTTAACTGAGTGGGTGTGTGCCATTCAGTGAGATAGGGAGCACCACTTGGGAGGGAAGAAGCAGGATTGGAGGCTAAGGGGTGGGTTTGTGATAAACATGAGGCACCTGTGAGACAGCTCGGAAAAGATGTAGAGAGACAGGAGAGGGCTTTGGGCTGGAGGAATAGATTTTGCAGTCTTCAGAGTCTTTACTCATTCAAAAAATGTATTGTGCACCTACTTTGTTCTAGACAGTATGTCAGGCACACTGGATACAAACATGAGCAAACCAAGGTCATGCAAGTGGATGACATTAGTCATAAGGTCCCAATTATGTCCACAGCTGATAACAGCCAGTGCTACTGAAGGTATTACATTCTCTTTGTCACTTCTCTCCCCCTGGGTGATGGAGACACAAAGGATTACTCAAAGCCCATTTCTTCTGAGCAGT
>NW_007727021.1:413399-427982 GCF_000696425.1 Galeopterus variegatus
AATAACACCAGACTGGGGTCTTTTCCCAGTATTTATTCTCCAGGCCAGAAAGGTACAGAAAAGGAACATAGGTGGAATTATGGCTAAGTATAGTTTAACAAGAGAGGCTGGTGACATCAGTGAAAAAAAAAGTGACATTCCATAATGCAATTTGCAAAAGGTTAAGTCGATCCACCAACAAAAGCTTGTTCTTAGCAAATACCATCTTTTCCTACAGCAATTTCCTTAGTATTTTTACATAACAATCAAATAACTTTAGGTTAACCTGCTCCAAGGGCATCTGTCCTTAAGCCAACAATTTTGCTGTGTTATAATACTTTATCTACAACAGAGACTTTAGCCTGGGGAAAGTTTCCTGTCCTTTGCAAGCTTAACATTTCTAGGTGTAATTTTAAAAGGTTAAGCTAAACCTGAAACTACAGGGCTTTGGAGGGTTGGCCCTGTGAAATACATTTGCTTTTGGAACATAGGTGGAATTATGGCTAAGTATAGTTTAACAAGAGAGGCTGGTGACATCAGTGAAATAAAAAAGTGACATTCCATAATGCAATTTGCAAAAGGTTAAGTCGATCCACCAACAAAAGCTTGTTCTTAGCAAATACCATCTTTTCCTACAGCAATTTCCTTAGTATTTTTACATAACAATCAAATAACTTTAGGTTAACCTGCTCCAAGGGCATCTGTCCTTAAGCCAACAATTTTGCTGTGTTATAATACTTTATCTACAACAGAGACTTTAGCCTGGGGAAAGTTTCCTGTCCTTTGCAAGCTTAACATTTCTAGGTGTAATTTTAAAAGGTTAAGCTAAACCTGAAACTACAGGGCTTTGGAGGGTTGGCCCTGTGAAATACATTTGCTTTATAAATGTTAGTATACTCCACAGAAGGGGCACTTTGGAAGGAACTAGAAACTGGTAGAACCTTCCTGCAATGCAATTTGGCAGTAAAACAAGCTTAGAAATTTACATATCAATGACTCAACAATTTTCCTTCTAGATATTTATTTGCTGGTCATACATGGAAGATTTGCAATCCTATGTTTGGGCTCAGAGACTGTTACCCAAAAATATGCTGCTTTGAGATGCTGGAATAAAGAAGCAGCTTTAAGATCTCTCTGACCTTCCCCCCATCCTTTGTCTTTCAATCTTCTGTCACCCTCCAAAGTCTAAGTCTAAAGTCCAGACCCACCAAAGAAGATGACAGTTACCTGTGGTCCTTTCTCTGAATTTTCATTAACTTGACTCATATCACAGGAAGAAAAACTAAAGTCTGTCAACACACCTGAATAAACTTTTGTCACAGAACTTTGTCTTCTATTTCGGTTCCATTCAGTATTCTGAAGAGAATCGTTTACCAGTCATTATCTGCTCTGTGGGCCAAACAGACTTTGTCTCAGGCCACTGTATGTTCTCCAGGCCCACTGAATCCCCCTAAATATCATTTACTCCTACATCCCCCTCTCCCCTTTCCCTATGAAAATTGGTATATAAGCTTCTGTACTCTACTGGAAAATTGGGAAATTACTCTCTTATGATTCTCTCTTGCATTATCCCCTCCCAGCACATTAAAACAATAAAATTTGTTATATCTTTTTTTCATATTAATCTGTTTCAGTTGATTTTTCAGAAAACCTTCAGGAGGTTGAGAAGGACATTTTCTCTTGGGCCCTATACCACTAAGAGGTACATAGAAGTGGCCAGTGTAGGCGCCTAGGATCCCCAACCAGTGATGCACAGGGCAGGCCCCTTAGCCCTAAGAGGGGCCATATGGGCTCCATCAATATACAATTGCAGAACAGCCAGGACCCCTCTGGTTCCTTGCTCATGTCTAATGCACACTCACAGAAGGGTACCAGCACCCTCTTCCAGTTATTCATCTCTGCATAACAAACTAACCCAAGACCTAACAGCTTAAGCCAATTATTATATCTTATGATTCTATGGATCAGGAATTTGGGCAGGGCTCAGCTGGGTGATTCTTCTGTTCCATGTGGCACTAACTGGGGTCATTTGGTGATACTGAGCTGGCACCTAGGCCAGTCTGGAGTGTCCATGATGGCTTCACTCACAAGCCTAACACCTGGGTGGGAACAGCTCTCAGGCTGGGCTCAGCTAGGACCTTCTCTGTCTCTCCCTGGAGTCTCAGAGCCTCTCCATGAGGTCTTTCCAATAGGATGGTTGGACTTCTTACATGATGGCTCAGACTCTAAGAGAAGAAAGCAGAAGCTGCTAGTTCTTTTAAAGGCTAGCCCTAAAACTAGCATAGCATCACTTTGGCCATACTCTAGAGGACAGAAAATAATGGGCCAGTAATACATCCCACCCCTCAATGGAAGGAACACCAATGAATTTGCAGCTATCTTTAATCTGACACTCTCCCTCATTTAGGATTTCCAAGAAGGCAGGGTCTGGCACATACATTCAAGTTATTTCCCTTCTACTCCTCTACTGTGTGGGCCAATTCCTCTCCATAATTGTCTTGCAAAGTGAAAATCTTTTCACCTCTTTCTCCATAGAAAATGAGGCTTATTATAGCAAACAAAAAGGTTCCCTTGTAACATTACTTTAATACCTATATGTGACACAAACCAAGGCTGTCTGGCTCCAGTGAGCTGCTAACGTGGCTCTCCGAAGAAGACTCTTCACTACGAAGGAGATATAATCAGCCTACATTTCTGGGAACATGGCTCAGCCAAGGGTGTGGAGTTTCTACTGATCAGTTATCACATTGGTCACTGGCTATAACTGGCTGTTCTGAAGGCAGCAGATTCTAAGCCAAATGTGCAGACCTGTTATAATTCCCAAATACTCTTGTGGAAGCCTTGGATACTTCCTTATTTGTCCAAAGCAGAGACATTTGTCTCTGTCAGTTTTATAGACAGCATAAAATCTCTTGTCAGGGCACCATGAACTACACAAAAAGTTCCTGAGGGGCTGGCCAAAATTGAGAATATGGCTGCAAATTGGTGGGGCACCATCAAGGCAAGGAGTCATGCTACCAGGAACACAGGGCTCTGATATGGAAAAGCTGGATGGGAAAGTTGGCCAGAGAGAAGGTCCCAAGACGTTGGCAGATCTTTTCATCTCAGGTTGACACCTGACCTCCCCTCGGATTACCTTTATATCCGGAGGGCCTCAGGCAGGCTTCTCTGAATGTAGATGCCTCCCCTCCTTGCAAGGCTGGCAGGTGGTTACAGAGGGCACAGGCTTTCCAAGTGGTCAAAGAGAGGACAAGCTCTCCTGGAAAGCATCTGGTTTAGCTATAAAGAAAGCATTCAACAATAGGACAGGCCTCCTCACCCTTAATTTTACTGCTAAGTCTTACAGCCACTAATGGCAGCTCTGGGCCAAGTTGAGAGGTGAGACCTTGGTTTTCACTTGTGAGTACGGATGCGGTGAGGTGGTTTTAAAATATGTCCACAAATCCTTTGGCACTCTCCCTTCACGAGGTGGAGCTTAGAGATTTCCAGAATCATAGAATAATAACCTTCCAAAATTCCACTCCTCCATAAAAGCAACAAGAATACTGGCCAAAACAGTCAACATTCTCTAAACTCTGAAAATTAACGAAAGGCTTGCAGTAATCCAAGGAGCATTTATTCAAGAAAAACTGCTGAATCTTGGTGAGAATAGCAAACTTTGTGACATTTTAACTTGCACTGTTCCCATACCACTGCAGCTCTGTGGCAGCCTTGACAACCAGCAGCTTTACAATTACTGTAGCTGTGAAAATGAGCAGACTTACTGGAGGGGCAGACTGAGTTTAAAGTTCCTCAAAAGCACATTCTCATAGAATTGTCACTATTTCACCTGTCTTGCAGCTCCCTTGAAAAGCCCCATTCACAGAGTGTTGTCATTATTTGACCTGATGCAGAGCTTACTGGGGCTGGGGTGTTGAGAACTGTCCTACTATAAGGAATGACATGGGAGCCTGAGGAGTGATGCCCCTTGTTCTGCAGGCTACAAGGGGGTCCCGTGTGTGTGGCCTGGCTCCATGGAATTTCTTGTTTGTTCACCTTTGTTTGCTTGACAAGTCTTCCCAGAATTAAACAGCCTTACCTTTTGGCTTGGTATGGCTTTGGGAAATTCCCTGGAGTTTCTCAAAGGACATGTTAAAATACATCAAAATTAACCAGTTTATTTAAAAGACATTGCCAGTACTAAAGGTGTTTTTGATGTATGTTCCCGGTATGGATTGGCTCGATTTAATTTTGTTATTGTTCTTTCTTGTTAGTGATATATGCATGGACCCATTGTGGCTGTGGTCACGCTTTTGTACATGTGGAATGAAGTTATTATGTTGGATTTCTATCCATATCCCCCAGGAAGGTGGTGGGTCCGAGTGCAGTGGTGTTTCCAATTATTTGATCATTAACCAGTTACAGATTTCTTTGTTTTCCCCATTCCCACAGTTTCACTTGATTTACCAAGAACATGTTATTTCCCTAGTAATAATAAGAATGACATAGTGTGTTTTTGTTAGTTTGAGTAGGATCATTTAATTTTTTACTTTGTTCCTTGTGCTGTTCCCGGAGTTTATTGGCAGGGAAATAAAAGGTTTCGTTATAAGATAAATAAATTAGATAGTAGAGAAACACAAAACAAATTTTGATATTAATAGGTTTTGTTTAAATCAGTTTGTGACACAAAATTTGTAACAGTAACATAGAAATTTAATAAGATTTATAGTTAAAGTTTATTATAATGTTCATGTTATAAACATTGTAATTTTGATTATAAATTAAAATAATCAATAGAGTATAAGCAATATTAAATTGTTAACCATAACTAATCAATGTTATTAAAATTAAGAATAGTAAGTATAAGTAAGATTTAAAAAGGGTTAAATTGTAAATAAGAAGTTTAAGGTTGATGATTCAGACCAAAAGTCTGATGTTTTAAAGCCAAGCGTGTTGCTATTGTATAGTTTCCTGGCCACAAGCCACAGGGTTTGGGGTGAACTACTGATGCATGAGTGGGTGTTTTTATCATAGCATGAGTGCTTTGGAACATTTTGATTTTTCTTTTCCTATAGAGATGAAATAAAAAATGTTTTGATTAAAAGATAAATCATCATGTAAAAGGTTAAGTAAAAAATATAAATAAAGCAAGATTCTTGTGGTTGTTGTCAAACCTTGCACTAGACATCTGTGGTCTGTCTCTTCCTTTTCACTGAAGCCACACCACCTATTCAGGTCCGAGGAATCCTGCAGAGCTGGTCTCCAGCACTGGGGGAAAGGGGGTGGAAGAGATCTTCTCCCTGAGGCATATGCCAAAAACAATCAATAGCAACTGTTTAACATTGTGGCTGCCTGAGGCTGCGATGCCAGCTGGGGCAAACATGAGCCTAGCCAAACATTTAAAAGGGAGATCTTGGGAATAAGATGTTCACAGGGGACTTTGAAAAGCTCCGACACATCACTGGGGATGTGGAAGGCCATGCACCTGTGCAGGGGTGTGCGTCTGCTCAGGAAAGATTAAGTGTGACCTATCCTCCCACCTGTGCCTGACCTTGAGGCTGCAAGCAGAAAATTGTAAACTGCTGGAGCATTGAAAGTGTGCCCTATTACAACAAACAGTGGCCCTTGGCAAAGACTGGAGACTAATTGGTTCAAGATATTTAAGGAAATATCTGTTCAGTCATTAGATGACCACTAAGTTCACTGAGCAAACACTTTAGTCATGACAGTAAACATTTTACAGAATTTTTTTTTTCCTTTTTGTCTTTTTTACTGACCGGTAAAGGGATCGCAACCCTCGGTGTTGCACCCGCACCGCCCTCAGCCAGTGAGCGGGAACCGGTCTCCACATGGGATCCGAACCCTTGGCGGGAGTGCTGCCACGCTCCCAAGCGGCGCACTCTCCAGTGCGCCACCAGGCCGGCCCAACATTTTACAGAATTTGTCCAGGAAAGTTACTAAACAAGCAGCAACAACAACAAACCCTGGGTAGAAGAAGGTATCAGAGTTACCACATTGCATTATTTTAAATGTCCAGTCTTCAACTACTGGGTACAGAGTTTCTTTTTGGGGTGAAGAAAATGTTCTGGAATTAGGTGGTGGTGATGGTTGCACAACTGTGTGAATATACTAAAATCCATAGGGTTATATGTACACTTTAACAGGATGAATATTATGGTATAGAACATACCTTAATTTTTAAAATTAAGGAAAAAAAAGTCCAGTTTCCAACAACAACAAAAATTATGAGACAAACAAAGAAACAGGAAATATAACTTACACACAGGACAAAAAGCAGTCAGTAGAAATTGTCCCTGATGAAGCCCACACGCTGGACTTATACAAAGACTTTCAATCAGCTAATATTAATATGTTTAAAGAACTAAAGGAAACCATGTCTAAAGAATTAAAAGTGAGCATAAGAGTAATGTCTCACCAAATAGAGAATATTAATAAAGAGATAGAAATTATTTTTTAAAAAACAGGTGGAGCTTAATTCCCTTCCCTTTGAGTTGGGTTGCAGTGAGCAACTCAATTCTACTGAGCAGAATGTGGCATAAAGTGATGATGTGTGGCCAGACTAGGTCATAAAAAGTATTGAGACTTCTCATGGCTCTCTGTTGGATCACTCCCCTGGGGAAAGCCAGCTGCCATGTCATGAGGACATTCCAACAGCCCTATGGAGAAGGCCACATGGCTAGGAACCGAGGCCTCCTGCCAAAAACCGACAAGGAACTGAGGCCTTCTTCCAACAACATGCAAGTGTGTCATCTTGGAAACAAATCCTCCATCCCAGTCAAGCCTCCCCAACTGACATCTAAATACCCCATGAGAGGCCCTCAGTTAGAACCACCCGGGTAATTTGCTCTTGATTCCTGACTCTCAGATGCTATGTATTGCACACGAACTGTGTTTGTTATCTAAGTAGCTAAATTTTAGAACAACTTGCTATACAGCAATAGTAACTAATAAATGCTGACAGGAAAACTTCTCTGAAGCAAAGGAAAGAATTAAGATAAATAGGAAAGTGTTATCACACAGATAACTTTGTTTTAATACAAGGAAGAACTTTACATAGTGACAGCAACCCATGATGAAATACGTCACATTTTAAAGTTGGTGTGCTGCTTGCCACTTAAAGATTTCAACAAAGGACAGGTGGCCATTTATCACAGAGGATGAATGGGATTTTCTTTTCTAGCAGATAAAGGATTTTTTAGGTGACCTCTGTTTCCAAATTTACTTATAATTTGACACCCACCACCACCACCATCTGTTTTCCAGAAATAACTTGAAGCAGTCTGGAATTATGACATACACAGTTGGCCCTCTATATCCATGGATTCTGCCTCCACAGATTCAACCAACCAAGGATTGAAAATATTTGATAATAAAAATTAAAATACAACAACAAAAAATACAAATAAAAAACAGTACAGTATAACAACTGTTTATATAGGAGCTACATTGTATTAGGTACTGTAAGTAATCTAGAGATGATTTAAAGTATACAAGAGAATGTGCATAGGGTTTACGCAAATGCTATACCATTTTATATAAGGTCTTGACCATCCGTGGATTCTGGTATCTGTGTGGGGGGCTGGAGGGTTCTGGAACCAATCCCCTGCAGATACTGAGAGATGACTGTACATAAAGGAGTTAAGATAAAATTTGTAAAAACAGAAATCAGAAACCACTTAGAAGAATTAGGAGAGTTGCAACAATTTGGAACAATTATGGAAGCTCAAAGAAGAATAAAATCTAACTCCCAGCCCATTGAGATGCTGACGTAGTCGGTATGGAGTAGTATCTGGTAATATGTTCTTTTTTAAGCCCCTTATCTAATTCAGGTTAGAGACCTAGTGGCTCAGACTATCCTTCCCAGCTCTTCATCATTTCCTCTGTGTTTTGTCAGGGGTTAAACATTATACAATTTAAGGTAAATTGAAAATTCCTTGTTACAGATAGAAAAATAGTCCATGGGCAACAGATCCCAGAAGGTGGATATGAGAAAGTCTACCTCCTTAATGGAGAAAAGCACATCTCACCGTCTACTGTTCACAGGAATTTTATCTTGCCTAATTTGAGAGGTGGTCTCCTTGCTTCTCCCTAATGGAAGATGGTGGAGGAGGTTTTGGCTCATGGACTGTTCTTGCTGAGATAAGCACCTGGTTGACTCAAAACAAAAGTCAACTAGTCAGTCCCAAGGCTTCCTGCACATTGACCAGGGGCCTCCCTCCACAACCTAATACAGGGTGAAAACACCAAAGTTCCTACATGATCCCATTTATCTTCCTCCTGATTATTCCAGCCTCCCTAGGGAGAGAAACTAAGATGTTTAGGTCTGGTTCAGAGTAGGAAGAGTCATACTCTGGAAAATGTTCATGGTGCTATCAATTGGCCACCTCGGTCATAAATGGTTTTGGAAGAAATCTGACTTGAAGTTGCACTGATGAAAATTCAGATGATCAGTAATGTTTAAGGTCCATGCTAACTGCTAGGCTCTCGGATCGCAGCACGGTGAGCCTTGGGCAGTGAAGTCAGATGTGTGGCACGTGGCACACGCATCCCAGACACTGTCACAAAGGGGTAACTCACGTGTCAATCAACATAAAATCTGAGACAAAAGTAGGGAATCAGCACCTGATGTCCTTTTTAACCAAAGTTCCTGCTTAATTCCAAACATTCTGCAGGCTGGATGTCAGGCAGCTGAAGGGTGATCAGTCTTATGCTAGAATTAAAGCCTGCTGAGATGTTAATGAAGAACCGCCAGTGGGTTTGCTGGAAGGTAATTTAGATCTACATAATTATGACTTAATCCCTCACCCTGTGACATCAAAAAGGTCCCTACCCAAGTGCAAGCTGCATGATTTCATGCCACAAAGAGTACAGCTGTGCGACTCCTGTTCTCTTTTGTGTGTAATGCTCACAGTCATGATAGCTTTATTAAATGGTGTGACCCGACTCAATTCTTGCACACAGGGTGCTATCTCCTAATCAAAACCACAAAATGCAGCTGAGCAAGCTGTGAAAAGAAATCAAGATCTGCATCTTAAATAGCAGATTAACTTCTCTGATGGGGAAGTTGCTGGTGGGGGTGAGGATGGCCCAGAACAACCTCTGTTCTTCAGCGGTGGCAACTGGAGGTGCTGCCTCTAGCAGTTGGAGGTGAAGAAGTCCTCAGAACTGTCTTCAGAACTCCAGCACTGGTTCTGGGGACAACTGTCGTGGCAGGGCAGCTCCACTTGGACACATCCTCACCACACACAGCAAGTTTTCAAGACCAAGGAGAGCTCTCACTGAAGTGTTTTGGCTTTTCATCTTTTCTCCAAGGGTCATGAGACATGGGCGGGAGCATTAGAGACGCTTCAGGAAGGGTTAACTTCTCTTCAGAAAACCACTTGGAGCTGACTCAAATACCAGAGCCAGATACAAAGCCAGTGCTTTGTGTCATAAAGCACAGAAAACTTTTAGGGGTTACTCAGGCCAGAGGCATCCAAGGAGGGATAGAGATTATAACTCTTTCCCTAGGAGACAGGGAAAGGGTCAAGGGTGTTTCCAGAAGGAGGTAACATTTGCACCTGGCTTAAAGGATGGTGTTAAGCACTCAATAGTTCAGTTCTACTTGAACCAAGAGTCTGAAGAAGAGCCGTGAGAAGGGATACGGTGGCCAAGCCACAGCAAGCTTTGAAAACCAGGAAAGACATCCAAATTTTCACCTAGGGAAGTTTGCTTGTTTCATGCTTATATTTGTTCATATCCACCTTGGCCTAAAATGACTTGAGGTGGCTGACCTTGGAACGTAGGTCACAGGGAACCAGGTTGAGTGCCCTCAAAATTCATATTTTGAATCCTAGCCTGCCCCCAGTACCTCAGAATGTGACCTTTTCTGGAAATAAGCTCATTGTAGATGTAATTAGTTAAGACAAAGTCATACTAGAGTAAGGTAGGCTTTTGATCCAATAAGAGTGGTGTCCTTATAAAAAGGGGAAATTTAGGGACAGACAGACACACACACACTTGCCTTATGACGACAGGAGTTGTGCTGCCACATACATGCCAAGGAACTATCAGAAACTAGGAGAGAGGCCAAAACAGGTCCCTCCTGAGTGTCTTCAGAGGGAGCATGGCCCAGCCAGCACCTTCATTTTGGACTTCTGGCCTCCAGATCTGAGAGACAATACATTTCTCTTTTTAAGCCACCCAGTTAGTGTACTTTGTTACGGCAGCCCTAGCAAACTGATATGGATTTGTAGGACTGTTTGTTTTTAGACATGGGAAAAGAAAAGCTCAGGTGAAGGGAGTGCACGAGCTTGTTGGGTACAGAATGTGTAACTTGCACATGGAGAGCATTCGATAGTTCAGTTCTCCAGGAAGCAAGAGTCTGAAGAGGGGACATTGTGGCCAAGCAACAGAGAGCTTTGAATGCCGGGAAAGACACCTAAAGTTTTATCTAGGGAAGTTTGCTTGTTTCGTGTTTACATTTGTTTATATCCACCTTGGCCTAAAATGATTTCAAGTGGCTGACCTCAGAATGTAGGTCACAAGGAACCAGGTTGTGTGCCAGGAAATGATTTGATCAGAGCCTCCACAGGAAGGTGAACTCAGTACCTCCTTAGAGAAATGAGGGACAAGAAGCCACCTTGGTAAGCAGCTGCTGCAAAGAAGGAAGGAAAGAAAGATCACAGTGGTGTGTTGGACTTGCAGAGGGAGAGAACAGACCTAGGGTTGCCAGGGGGGTGGGGGGTGGGGAAAGGTGGGGTGGGGGACACGGGGAATAACTGCAATTTGTGGTAGTGGCATGCTGATAGTATTGACCTGATCATCACATCTTGGGCACAGCTGGTGATGGTCAGCTTTGTGCCCCATGAATATGCATAACAATTAAAAACAAAAAAGCTGCTGCAGTGATCTGAAAAAGAAGCAAAGAAGATCTGAATTAGGAAAAAGGCGGCAGCTCAGAGAAGAGGGATGAAGATGAGGTGAAATTACACATTGACATGGCAGATGTTTGCAAGTGGGGGGCAAGGGAGAGAGGAATTGAACATAACATGTCAACGCTTTGAACCTGGGGACTGGGAAGACAGTAGTGCCATTAACAGATCTAGTGAGAAAGGGATGACCACGTGGGCAGGCATCATTCCTCTAAACAAGAATCAAAAATTTTAAGCCAGCTGAAAACAACAGTTCTATTCTACGAGAAATGACGTGAAATGGGAAAGAACCCCCCTGTTAATCCACTTAAAGTTTGTTATAATCTATTCAAATGTGAAGGGGTTTTTTGTTGGGCTTTTTTTTTTTTTTTTTTTTTAAGTATTAACAAGAAAAGTTCTGGTCAGTGGCAAAAACTCCTTGAACTTTGCTTTTGGCAAAGTCGTCCCGCTCTTGGGAAGGATGCAGTAATGAAATGGTTCTTTTTTGGCAAGGAAAGTCTCCCTCAGCTGGAGAAACAAAAGCATAAACTCAAGCCGGAGGTCCCCACAGCCCCCAGGGGTGATCCCCTGTTTTGCTCTCCCATCTCAGGAAGGGAAAGAGGAAACATTTGAGGTGATAGCAGCTCCGCTTTCTTTGGAGAGTTAATTAGCTAGTGAGCTCGGAGCTCTCTGACAGGAAACGCAGGTCATCAAAGTATTCTTAATTGATGTGTCGGGAGAAAGAGGCAGAGCAGCAGCCAGGAGGACTCTGGATGCTTTTAGCACCACACTGAGAGAAAGCCCTTTCTTTAAAATACAGTAAGAAAAGCCTGTTCAACAGGGAAGGTGGGTCACACCCAACCGTATTAACTCCTTCCATGCTTAAGGAAGCCAGGGACAAGTGAATCGTATCTCGTGTAATCTCTTGTCACCAAAACTTAAAGCCAAATACCAGTGAATAAGATCACACAAAATGGCTTGTCACCAAAACTGCTCACTGCCTCAGCACTGTCCAATATAAACAGAAGATGAGCCACATGTCACTTAATTTCTGGAAGCCACATTGAAAAGGTAAAAAGGAAAAGAGCTGGCCCTTCCTTATGCCCAGCCTTAGATCTCTGGAAATACTCAGCTTACAGGAGGAAAAGAGTGGCAGGAAATGGCAAAAAAAATAATCATTTTTAAGAGCAATTGAAGAGAGCTCCTCATTGGAGAGAGCTCAAAAANGGAGAAAGAGGCAGAGCAGCAGCCAGGAGGACTCTGGATGCTTTTAGCACCACACTGAGAGAAAGCCCTTTCTTTAAAATACAGTAAGAAAAGCCTGTTCAACAGGGAAGGTGGGTCACACCCAACCGTATTAACTCCTTCCATGCTTAAGGAAGCCAGGGACAAGTGAATCGTATCTCGTGTAATCTCTTGTCACCAAAACTTAAAGCCAAATACCAGTGAATAAGATCACACAAAATGGCTTGTCACCAAAACTGCTCACTGCCTCAGCACTGTCCAATATAAACAGAAGATGAGCCACATGTCACTTAATTTCTGGAAGCCACATTGAAAAGGTAAAAAGGAAAAGAGCTGGCCCTTCCTTATGCCCAGCCTTAGATCTCTGGAAATACTCAGCTTACAGGAGGAAAAGAGTGGCAGGAAATGGCAAAAAAATAATCATTTTTAAGAGCAATTGAAGAGAGCTCCTCATTGGAGAGAGCTCAAAAAGGGGCAATGGGCTGGTTCAGAAGAGGTCAAGAGAAAAGTGAGGAGGAAAAGCTGGTGAGGGCTGTATCAGTCCATTTGTGTTGCTATAACAGAAATACCTGAGACTGGGTAATTTATAAAGAACACAGGTTTATTTGGCATACGATTCTGGGACAGCTGCACCTGGCACAGGCCTCAGGCTGCTTCTACTCATGGTGGAAAGTGGCAGGCAGCTGGCGGGTACAAGCAGGTCACATGGAGAGAGGAAGCAAGAGAGAGAGAGAGAGGAGGTGCCAGAGTCTTTTAAACAGCCAGCTCTCACGGGAACTAATAGAGGGAGAACTCACTCATTAATCCCCCCACCTAGGAAGAGCATTAACCCACTCATGAGGAATCCACCCCCGTGACTCACACAGCTCCCAACACTGCCACACTGGGGATCAGATTTGCACATGAGTTTGGCGACAACACATCCAAACTCTATCAGGGGCTGAGACTTGCAGTCCTGCAGCTGATCTGCAAACAGAATGAGGGGCTGCAGGAGCCAACTCTGCCCCACCCCTCCTGTTTGCTCGCTCCCTCAGTCATGCCTTCCCTTTCTGCCTCAGTTGGTCAAAAATGAGACCCTGATTTGTACTTTCCACTCATCTTACTTTACCCCAACTTATTTGCCCTATGAGAGGACAAGCAACTGAGGGCAGAGACATGACTTCACTCGGGTTTACAGCTTGCACTGCGCTTATCACAGTGCTTTGCACGTAGTAGGCACTCCACAGCATTTGTTGAGTTTAACGACAAAACTCTGGGTGCCTCTGAATTTAAGGCTGCAGTAAAGGGGTTAAGAGTAAAAAGAATATAGAGGATATTGAGAGATGCATTTGAATTTGAGAGAGAGGAGTGGGAAGAGGATGCTGGGAGAAGAGGTGCCGGCGGGGTGCAGTCTGCAGACCCTTGAGGAGCCCTGGAGAAATGTGAACTGCATTATCTCATTATCACATTAAAGAGCTTGAGCTCGGGGATGACTGCCCTTTGTTGATAGATACCTGTTTGATCTTACAGAGGAACGTGGGGAGAGAAGTTTCCTATGGCTTCCTGTGAAATTGCTCTGCATTTCACAGAGAAAGCTCTCTAAATTACAAAAGGAATGAATGTGAAGTGATTAACTGCTCCAGATCCTACTTTTTTAAAAAAGGCAAAAAGCTCAAGTAATCGTTTAGCCATTGGAAACATCCAAAGGCAGTTACCATCATCAAGGGAAATAATGAGACTCAAGCTGGTCCTTGGCCTGGGCAGAAGGCAGCTGATTTTTGGAACAGCAGGCTCACAGACTCCTACCCCATCCCGCTAAGAAGCCTGGCCATTTTGAAGGGCTTAGGACCCACACTCCTGAACCAGAGTGAGGAAGGGGATTCTGTCCTACTCTGCTTCTAAAAGACCCCTACACGTGGGGAGCCTTGAGATCCTGAAGTGGTCATTTCTCCCGGGTTCCCATGGCAAAGCTCAAAGTGCTTTGACCCATAAAACAGAGGTGGCTGGATTGCAGGTATCAAACCCCTGCTTTAGAGAAAAATAAAAAACAAAAAACAAATCCCAAACAAGAGCAGGACCACTCCAAGCAGATGGTAAGGCTTTGACGGTAAAGGAGATGATTCGTCCATATAACAAGAAGTCCAGAGATAAGCAGCCCAGAATTGTAAACAGGGCTCCTCAAGGCTATATCCAAAGACAGAGGTTTGGATAAGTTACTTCTCTCCACTTTGTGGTCCTCACGTCCCAAGAAGCCTATGCAAAAGCATAGCCAATCTATGCAAGGACAGACTGTCCCTCTTCCTGGGAACCTTTTTTTAAAAAGGGTTGGGGGGGTGCTGTTCCCAGAAGCTCTCCAGCAGAGACATATCATTGGCCAGATGAGTTCCATGGGACTGTCCTTTACCATCACCCGCAAGGAACTGATTGGCTGCCGTCCATCAAGGGCAGGCTGCAGCTGGGTGAGGCCAGCCCCTGCCCCCCTCCCCCC
>NW_007727021.1:429192-430008 GCF_000696425.1 Galeopterus variegatus
TCCACAGAGAAAACTGGTAGAATGAGGCATTTTTCATAAATACTGAGAAAGGGAGGCACCTAGAGCCAGTCTAGCAAGTTGGGGGACTCAAACAAAAAAGGAAAGCCCTGGCCTACTCTTTTCCTCTTCGCTAGGACTCCGTACTCAGCTTCACTATCCTATGATAGTGAGAATTGTTGGGTTCAAAAAGGGCTCAGTTCGCTGGCCACGACCTCGTCTACTTTCCCTTAGCACCTGGCCCACAGATCCATCACCAGCGTCTGTCACACTGTATGGCGGCACTCGCCCGTCTGTATGAGTCATCTGGACTTAGTTCACCTTCTCCTACTAGACAATGGGTCAGCTTAAGGACCTTTTCTTACTTATGGTGTCTTCCTAACGGAAATTCCAGGAATTTAGAAGTTTTTGCTTAGTATGTAAATTACAGAGAGACTGCCATTTTCCAACTAAAATGTGACCCCTTTTAGTGCCCCGATGAGGTCATGGGATGTTCATTTCCTCAGGTCTTTAAGGGGTGGCTGCAAAGTTAACAGACCTCCCCTCGGAGGAGCCATTCGGAAGGCTAGGGAGGGCTGAGGCGCTGACCTACATTTCATTTTTAAGAGGTTGCCATCTTCTTGCTGAGTCATTGCTTTCCTATCTCAGCCTCTCTTGGCAGCTCTCTTTTTAAGTGTTGTTCTTTGCGAGGGAGTGCTTGTTCCTCTCTTCTGTTAGAGTGGCTCAAAATTTATGGAATCAGCCTCCTTCGATTTGCTGTTTTTCTCCAGGAGCTGTGTGTTTGCCAGACTTGCTTTGGGTGGAATGTCTAATTTTCTA
>NW_007727021.1:431993-433844 GCF_000696425.1 Galeopterus variegatus
ACCGAGGGTTGCGATCCCGTTACCGGTCAGTAAAAAAGACAAAAAGGAAAAAAAAAAGCTTAAATCCAGTAGCCACGCTGTCATCTGGAGTTAAGAGGACTTGTCTTTGGCCTTGCATGACATCACCAGCTTTTTCTTTTAAAGCACCTGGTCTGTTTCTTGAAAATGTCTGGCCTATGCTCACCTCAGTGTCCAGAGCTCTCTGCGCCTGGGTTGAGGAGCTTGCCTTTGCTCTTTTGTACTCTCCCTTATCTGTTTTCTCACCACTGGAAACAGTATTACTGTTCCCATCTGAGTTTGCTCATAGTTTTAAGATTCTAACATGCACCCCAGTGCATCCTTTCCTTTCCCTATCTTCCCCCTTCTGCTCATCTGTTCCTGTGTAGGCAATTCACATGACAACCTCTTACTACACAGGCAGCTTCTTTGGTGAGTACTGTTGTAAAACAATATAGATCTTTTTCCTCTTTACTCAGAAAAGTGAATGTCTTTTATGGTCAAAAGAAAATTAGTAGCACCTGAAAGTGGAATTTTAATGACATGAAAACCTAATTGTTATTCAGTTTTAGCTTTAAATCCTACCTCCTCTTCCACAAATTCTTATTTTTTCATCAGCTAAATAATGGGGCTGCTACTAAAGATTCTGACATCCAATTCTCTGCCTGTGAAGTTTTATTGCCAGGGTGAAAAGTACTTTATCTTTTTACTTTCATTTTTAAAAACAAGCATAATGAAAATAAAAAATATTGTTTAGGATTTATCTAAGAAGATTTGGCAGCTTCTTTGAGAAATGGTTGGATGGGGAGATATGGATCAAATTTGGAAGTCTCTCTTACCCTTAAGTCATTATTTGAATAAGTATGAGCTGATTGGGCAGGGAAAAGATCTGTATTTTTAACTATGATCCACATCCATTTTATTTATTTATTTATTTTTATTTTTTTCCTTTTTTTTTTGTCTTTTTTACTGACTGGTAACGGGATCGCAACCCTCAGTGTCGCGCCCATACCGGGGACTGGCAACGGGATCGCAACCCTCGGTGTTGCGCCCGCACCACGCTGAGCGGGAACCGGTCTCCACATGGGATCCGAACCCTCGGATCCCGCCACGCTCCCAAGCAGCGCACTCTCCAGTGCACCACCGGGCCGGCCCTTATTTATTTAAAAAAATTTAACAAGAAGTAATTTTTGAGATGACAAAGGATTAGGAATTAGCCATGTAACCTTGTAAATTGCAATGTCATTTCTTGAAATAGGTTGGGTTTACAAAATATTCCACAAGTAGGGCATTGATTATTTCCATCTGAGGCCTAAGCCTTCAATTATGATCCTGCTGTTGAGAGGTAGTGGATGTTTATAAGGGCAGAAGCAAAGTCTTACAGATTGAATCAGCAATGCAGGTAGCTGCCAGGTGTAGGAAGTGCTGCAATCCTGACTACATGTGTGCCCAGGATTCACCCCTAGGACAAAAATTGTGGGTGTAGTTTACAGAATGATTTAATTCAAGTCTAGTTATGGCAGAGATTGGGCACAGATTGGTTCAATAACTGAGTCAGGTCTGGGTGTTGATTGGGTTTGCCCAATTAATAAGTTCAAGTACATAGAAGAGAAATGAGCCACAATCCCTTTGAGAGAAGACTAAAGGAGCAAGATAAAAAGAAATAGAACACTTGGGCAGTCCCACATTGGTGCCATCTCTGTCATTAAATTCTGACTGATAAATTATTACCTAATGGAATCTAGCCCTGGGCTTACTTCTTTTTTTTTCCAACCAGTAAGGGGATCGTAATGCTTGGCTTGGTGTTGTCTGCACCGTGCTCAGCCAGTGAGTGCACCGGCCATCCCTATATAG
>NW_007727021.1:434263-438125 GCF_000696425.1 Galeopterus variegatus
TGATTTAATTCAAGTCTAGTTATGGCAGAGATTGGGCACAGATTGGTTCAATAACTGAGTCTGGTCTGGGTGTTGATTGGGTTTGCCCAATTAATAAGTTCAAGTATATAGAAGAGAAATGAGCCACAATCCCTTTGAGAGAAGACTAAAGGAGCAAGATAAAAAGAAATAGAACACTTGGGCAGTCCCACATTGGTGCCATCTCTATCATTAAATTCTGACTGACAAATTATTACCTAATGGAATCTAGCCCTGGGCTTACTTCTTTTTTTTTTCCAACCAGTAAGGGGATCGTAACGCTTGGCTTGGTGTTGTCTGCACCACGCTCAGCCAGTGAGTGCACCGGCCATCCCTATATAGGATCCAAACTCACAGCCTCGGCGCTACCAGCACCACACTCACCCGAGTGAGTCACAGGGCCGGCCCCCTGCGTTTACTTCTAATGCCCAAATTGTAAACATATTTCTGTGGCTGAGTAGTATATAAACAATGATTAACTTCTTCACTGGGTTTGGGGAGATTGGAGAAACCCTTCTGGATCCTTTAAGGTGCTGGTAGCATAAAATCCTTTATTGATCTACATATAATATCTTCCTCAGCTCTCAGCAGGGGATGTTGGTCTTTTACAAGTTTTCCCTTCGGAATCTTAGCCTTAAAAAAAAAAGCACTCCGGATTTTCCTTTCCTTCCTTTCCTCTCTGCTCCACCCTCCCCCCATACCAAAATAAATAAATAAATAAAATAAAATAAGGCAAGGGAGAGGACTCCTGATGACTCCTGGCTGGTTTTCTCTTACTCAACCTTCGACTTCCAAACAGGATGGAAGTACTATGGTAAATATCTCTCTAGACTAACTAGTTTTGTTGGCTCCTTTTGAATGGTTGTCTTCACATTCTCTTACCATTCTTATCAGGCAGGGGCCCAGCAGGAAATATTAAGCCCACTCAATTAGAATCCTGAAGAGAATTTAATAAAGGGGCTATTTGCAGAGGTATGGGTAGGGTTAAGGAGACCAAGAAAGGATGTTGAGATACCAAGGGCCTGGCCACAGCAGGAAGCTGGAAGACCAAAGGAAGCATAACTATTTTTTAAAAAGCAGCAGTGTCTTTCCAACAAGTGATGTTGGGAACACTGGATATCCACATGCAGAAGAATAAAATTGGATCTTTATCTCACAGCATATACAAAAATCAACTCAAAATGGATTAAAGGCTTAAGCATAAAATCTGAAACTGTAAGACTACTAGAAGAAAACATAGGGAAAAAGATTCTTGACATTGGTCCTGGCAATTTTTTTTTTTTGGATATAACACAAAAGCACAGGCAATAATAGCAAGGATAGATACTTGACATTGCATCAAATTAAAAAGGAAAGAATCCACAGCAAAGGAAACAATCAACAGAGTGAATGAGAAAGTATTTGCAAATCATATATGTGATAAGGGAGCAATATCTAAAATATATAGGGAACACATACATCTCAATAGCAAAACAAAACAAAACGCAATTTAAAAATGGGCAAAGGACTTGAATAGACATTTTTCCAAAAAAGACATACAATCACCAACAGGCATATGAAAAGGTGCTCAGCATCACTAATCATTAGGGAACTGTAAATGACAACCACAATGAGATACAACCTCATATCCATTAGGGTGGTTATTCCCAAAAACCAGAAAATAGCAAGCACTGGTGAGGATATGGTGGAATTGGAATGCTAGCGCAGTATTGGTGGGAATGTAAAATGGTGCAGCCACTATGGAAAACTGTATGGCAGTTCCTCCAAAAAGTTAAATATAGAATTATCACATGATCTAGCAATTCCACTTCTTCTGGGTATATACCCCAAAGAACAGAAAGTAGGATCTTGAAGAGATATTTGCACACCATATTTATAGCAGCATTATTCACAATAGCCAAAAGAGGGAAGCAACCCAAGTGTCCATTGATGGATGAATGAATGAGTGAAATGTGGTATTTACATACAATGGAATATTATTCATCCTTAAAAAGGAAGAAACTTCTGACACACACTACAACCTGGATGAACCTTGAGGACATTATGCTAAGTGAAATAAGCCAATCACAAAAAGGCTAATACTGTATGATTCTACTTACGTGAGATACCTAGACTAGTCAAATTCATAGAAACAGGAAATAGAATGGTAGTTTCCAGGGACGGGAAAGGGGAAGAGGGTTTGGGGAATTACTGTTTAATGTGTACAGAGTTTCAGTTTTACAAGATCAAAAGAGTCCTGGAGACAGATGGTGGTCATGGCAGCACCACAATGCTAATGTATTTGATGCCATTCAACTGTACTCTCAAACACGGTTAAATGGTAAGTTTTATATTATGTGCATTTTACTACACTTTTTAAGAAAGCTGTAGTATTAAGAGAAACTCAGTACCTAAGTAGTTAAAAAATCAAATTTCTTTCTGAATGAGTTCACAGACAAGACGGACTCTTGAGTAGTTTGATTTGGTCAGAAACAAATATCAACACGTGACAAAGTAAGAACTGCTTGAGGGAACCTCAATAATTAATGAACTTTGAGAAAATCTCCTAAGCCTTATTTATTTATAATGAAAATACTATGTATACTCAGAGCTGTTTGTATCTGCAAGACTCTTTACAAATGAGATAAATAATTCAAACACAAATTTGCCCACCTGAGTATTTAAAGACTGCTAAGGGCAAAGGTCAGGCTTCTCTCCTATTCTTCTGATGGTTATAGAATTTTATTCTCCAGAAATGTATGTTGCCAGTGTCCTGTGACTCACCAAAAGGCCCTGTGGCGTGACTCAGGGTACGATTTCTCTCTTTACCATCCTCTTTCCACTTTGAATATCTAATGTTTGATTTGAAGGGAAAAGAATTGCAAAGCCGCCTCTTGTCTACTTGTTCTTTTTCACGCAAGCGTGGCTCTTTATTATTATTATCATTGTCATTATTTCTATGTGCATCCTAGACTTTTTAATACTCTTAGTGGTTTGGATCATCACAGACCTCAAGGAAGGCAGGAGTGCCCCCTGACAGTGGCATGTGAAATGGAAGGATGTCCAAGCAGAGCATCCAGGAGGCCCTCTTGACTGAACAGGAAAGTCTGGAACAGCAAAAGATGCGAGGTTTGTTCTTTCCCTTTCATGGATTCCAAAGAACTCTCTGTGAGTGTTACCTGCTATGATAGTTAATTTTATGTATCAACTTAACTGGGCCACAGGGTGCCCAGATATTTGATCAAGCATTATTCTAGAGGTGTCTGTGAGGGCGTTTATCGATGAGATTAACATATGAATTGGTAGACTGAGTAAAGCAGATTGCCCTCCCTAATGTGGGTGGGCCTTGTCCAATCAGTTGAAGACCTGAACAGAACAAAAAGGCCGAGTAAGAGGGAACTTCACCTGCCTGACTGCTTGAGCTGGGACTTTGGTCTTCCTCTGCTCTCAGACTAGAACTCACACCATCAGCTTTCTGGGTGTTCATATGCCTTTACATGTGTACTGGACATGCACCACCTGCTCTTCTGGGTCTCCACCTTGCCAACTGCAGATCATGGACTTCTCAGCCTTCATGACTGTGTGAGCCAATTTCCTATAACATATATGTATGTATGTATGTGTACATCTATCTATTTGTTATATATGTGTGTGCGCGCATATATATATATATATAAATACATATATCCTATTGTTTTTGTTTCTCTGGAGAAACCTACTAATACACCTGCATTGTTGGAAAGATTTGCAGCTTCTTTTTTGGCCTGGATAGCAGCAAAGATTTGTTTATTATGGAAGATAGTATTGACAGTAGCAAAGGCTAATATAAAACTAGTCACTTCAGTGAGAGTCATAAAATACAGAT
>NW_007727021.1:438135-495398 GCF_000696425.1 Galeopterus variegatus
TGACAGTAGCAAAGGCTAATATAAAACTAGTCACTTCAGTGAGAGTCATAAAATACAGATTCTAACCTCAATCTGTTACTAATCAGTTGGGTGAGATTGTAGGCAATCTACACACTGTATGCATAAGTTATCTTTTGCTGCCCTTCAAGCCATCCCAGACCTTAGTGGCTTAAAACAACCATTTATTTAGCTCATGGTGTTTGGGGTTGACTGGGGATGTTTTCTGGTTTGAGTCTTCTCAGCTGATTTTTGCTGTGCTCTCTCATTAATCTTAGGTCAGTTGGTGAGTCAGCTGCTACTGGCTTATCCAGGCTGGCTTCTTTCATGTGTCTGGCAATGAGATGTGGCTGGTCAAGGTCACAGGGGAAATGGGTCTGGTGTCTCTCATCCAGCAGACTAGCTCACGCTCTTCACAGGGCGATCACAGCATTTACAAGAGCAACAAGAAAGCACAGTCCCAATGCCCAAGTGTTTTCAAGTCTCTGCTGGTGCCACAATTCCTACTGTTCTGTTGGCTAGAGAAATTACATGGCGAAGCCCAGATCCGAGGGGTGGAGAAATAGACTCTGCCTCTTGACAGGAGGAGCTACAAAGTCACCTTGCAGGGGTTATGCATACACGGATGAGAAGAATCGATGGCTGTATTTGCAATCTACCACACGGAATCAGCCAATTTTACACTCACACCCTCTGACTCTCCCCATAACCTTGTGAGGTAGGAAGTAGGACTGACTTGGATTAGATCCCAGGTCTCAGTCTGAAGTTCTGCTTTGTGTCTTTTTATCTCTTTGGAGGTGTCAGAGTCTGGGTATTCCTATCTTAGACAGGTGTCCTGCTAATTGAATTCCAACACTCATCTGCACAGATGTCATTTCACTCAGGAGGAATGAAGCAGGGGCTGCAATCACCATAATGCTAAGGTTTTGTGTAGTCGCACATGTTATAAAGCACCTACTATGTGCAGGGCACTTTCGGCAAGAAAGAGAGGCACCCTCAAAGGAGAGGTGACTGAGGACATTTGGCCATAAGGCGTATGTGGAAGTTGTTTAAGGTGCCTAAAATGTACAGTATATCAGAGACAAGACATAATCTCCTATTCATCTCTTGGGAAAGCATTATCTATGTGTAACAGACTTCATCAAAACCAAGAATGATAAGGTTCCCTCTTCCTTCTCACAGCCATCAGGACCTCTCACCATGCCCACCTTTTCTTCCTTTAAATCTCATCCCCAGATCCTGCTTAGATGTTTTGACACACAAGGCTGTGTCATCCCCTTCCTCGCTCATGCCCCTTTTCTGCCCGGAAGGCAGCACCCTCCGCTTCTTCCCCACTCCCCGGGAGCAGGTTTTATTTCCATAGAAATGACTTCTCAGTCTTCTAGAAGCACATCCCAGCCAGCCTCCTGGCCACTATCCATGTCACCTCCCATTTCTGGAATGCCCACCCCTCCTTTTCCTTGAGTGCTTCGCTCAACTCTTCCTTCATCTGTGAAGCTCCTGAACAACTCTCTCTTGGGACAGATTTGATCTCAAGAATGCCTCCCGAGACTGGCCTGGGGCACTGCCTCCCTCCAGGGGGCCCGCTGCGCCTCCAGCTCAGTCCCTCCCTGAGGGCTTGTAACGTAACTCCCGTACTTAGTTTATTTTTTAATGTCTGTATCCTACTGCCTCAACCATAGTGAAAATCCTGTGAATAAAGAGACCAAGGCTTTGACTTTTTTGATATCCCCAGTGCTTGAAATAGACCCCTCTCCATAGTAGGGCCTTATGGGTTGTGTGACCAGTTGGTGATCATGGTGACTTGGGATTACCTGTGCTTTACATCAAAGTCTGCATGATTTGCTCTTTCCACAAAGCACCTCTGTTCCGCACTTGTTCTTAGCTAGACCCACCTTTTCTTCCTTTAAATCTCATCCCCAGATCCTGCTTAGATGTTTTGACACACAAGGCCGTGTCATCCCCTTCCTCGCTCATGCCCCTTTTCTGCTCGGAAGGCAGCACCCTCCGCTTCTTCCCCACTCCCCGGGAGCAGGTTTTATTTCCATAGAAATGACTTCTCAGTCTTCTAGAAGCACATCCCAGCCAGCCTCCTGGCCACTATCCATGTCACCTCCCATTTCTGGAATGCCCACCCCTCCTTTTCCTTGAGTGCTTCGCTCAACTCTTCCTTCATCTGTGAAGCTCCTGAACAACTCTCTCTTGGGACAGATTTGATCTCAAGGATGCCTCCCGAGACTGGCCTGGGGCACTGCCTCCCTCCAGGGGGCCCGCTGTGCCTCCAGCTCAGTCCCTCCCTGAGGGCTTGTAACGTAACTCCCGTACTTAGTTTATTTTTTAATGTCTGTATCCTACTGCCTCAACCATAGTGAAAATCCTGTGAATAAAGAGACCAAGGCTTTGACTTTTTTGATATCCCCAGTGCTTGAAATAGACCCCTCTCCATAGTAGGGCCTTATGGGTTGTGTGACCAGTTGGTGATCATGGTGACTTGGGGTTACCTGTGCTTTACATCAGAGTCTGCATGATTTGCTCTTTCCACAAAGCACCTCTGTTCCGCACTTGTTCTTAGCTAGATGAGGCAGGTTGCTGTTTTCCAAGCGTATGGGCTATGGTGGGATTTCCTGCTCATTTCATTCACCTGTCTTCTGTTTGCTCTTCCTGCTGTTTTTATTATTCAGCACCATTGGGATGCTTTGGTTATTAAACCTTGTATCTCTCAAGCTCTTCTTCCTTTCTACCACCTCCTGCGATTATTTCTTCCTAAATTCCTCCTGATCTTCTTTGATCTTCTGTATGTCCTAGCTTAACATCCTCAAGTCCTCATATCTTCATCCAAAAGATTTCGTATCATCAGTTCTGATCATTTTAATCATTTTGATCTTAAGTTTTTGTGACTTTGTGGATGAGATCCAGTTTTCTGTCTGCTAAAATAATCCGAGCCAGAGACTTTCAGCGATCCCTGTCTCATCCTCTGTTCAGATTTTATTCAGACCTGATGCTTCCAGTTCCTTTGCAACAATTCTTTATTGGCCTGACTTTTCTGCCTTAATCTGGGAGCTTTTGAGATTTTATCTTTTCCTAGACTGCAGTTTTTATCTTTGATCTCCATACTGGTATCTGATCCAGGTTATCTTTCAGTGGGGCACCCCCCAAAATACCTTCAATATCTGCTAAAAGAGATGTTGTGTGGCTCAGTCAAGTCCTGCCTGGACTTTGTCAGGTGCAATTGGCTCACTTCATTATGACAATAGATCTCCATACTGGTATCTGATCCAGGTTATCTTTCAGTGGGGCACCCCCCAAAATACCTTCGATATCTGCTAAAAGAGATGTTGTGTGGCTCAGTCAAGTCCTGCCTGGACTTTGTCAGGTGCAATTGGCTCACTTCATTATGACAATCATAATCTGAATACAGTTGATTCCTGCAAAGGTAACAAATGAATTCCTCATTTGTTGTACTTTCTTTTCCCAACTTTATAATTATCATGAGGCTCAAAGTGTTTGTCTGACATTTTGAAGGCCCTCTCCCACCATATTGGGTCAAGGCCCCGGACGATATTCTCATGGCTCCTGAATTTTCCCTCTTTAGCCCTTATGACAATTGAAACAAAATGATTATTTATGTCATTATTTGCTTAATGTCTATAAACCCACTAGGTGTTTATTAGATAATAAGCTCCCTTCTCAATGAAAAATCATCCTTTCTTCATAGAAAGGGATAAGAAAACATAAAAAGATAGAAAGTTAATGAATCAAATTATTTCAAATTTTTCCCACCTCCCTGCAAAGTTTTATTATAGCACTGGAGTAGAAATATATAGCATGTTGATTACAGGTGTAGTCTGGGAAACCAGACCCTCTCCATTTGAGTCCTGGCTTTGTCACTGTGTGACAAGGGGGTTGAGTGGATCACATGACTTTCCTAAGCTTGTCTTTCCTCATCTATAAAATGGGACTAATAATATTATTGTATTACAGAGTTCGTGTAGGGGTTAAATGAGGTAATATATATAAAGCACTTAGAAAGTTGCTTGGCACATAGGAATTACTCATAAATATTAGTTGTGGTTGTGTTTTAATTATTATTATACCAATGATGCTGTCTACTGTCTATCTTCTCTCCTCATTTCATAGTGTTCTATAAAAATTATAACGCTCCATAAAAATACACCATGAGTTCAAAGTGCTGTCATGTCAACATGCCTGAGAAGCACTGTTTTCCTTACACAAAACTAGGGAGGTGCAGCTACGTAAAGGGGAAGGAGACCCACATTCTTCATCCTGCCAAGGTGCACGCTCCTGGGAAGGTACTCTTTCCAAATATAGGCAATAGAGGGCTCATCCCTGAATTGTTTCCCCATTCTCAATGGAAAGAAAGGTCTTACATCAGGGTGCTGGCTCCACATTAGGGGAAGACTCCAGCTGCACCCAGGAAAGTTAGGTGCAAGTGTCAATATCAGCACCGAGGCAAAGCTACCAAGTAGCTGAAGCTGGTCGCTGACACCTCTTTTCATCTTAAGCTCTTTACTTTAGTTCTCCCCTCATAACTGCCTCCTGGTTATCCTCTCAAGAGCGGCACTCTTGAGTGTCATGGTGCCACTCCTCTGCTTTCTCCTTCCTTTCACCTAAGCTGGTAAGGATCTGGGGCTGTCACAGAAGACTGTTCTTCTGGATGATCGTAGCCCACACCTTTGCCCACCCTGCTCCACTTCCCTGGCTCCAGAAACCTGGAGTCTTCCTGCCTGCCCCAACACACACGCACACACACGTATGTGCACGTGCGTGTACTACCATTTCAGTATCTCACCGTGGCCTGACTCTCTGTGCCTGACAATAAGTTCCTGAGAAACTAATTTATATTTCTGAAGAAAGTAGAGTACTAATAGTTAAGATCATGGGCTTTGGATACAGAAAGTCCTGAGTTGAAGTTTTGGTTTAGACACAAATTCTGTGACTGGGCAACTTAGCTAACATCTTTGAGCCTCATTCTTCTACTTCGTAAAGTGGGGAAATGAACTCCGATTTCAGAGAGCAGCTGGAATAATTAAATGAGAAATGCATACAGCACACAGCACAGGCCTGGTTTACAGTAAGCAATGAATAAATGGAAGGGATTATTGACATTCTGTACTAATAGGAAGAGTTTAGACAAAATATTCTCCCTTTACCTCCTCTCCCTCTGCCTAGTTTTGTTTTCCCTACCTGGTAAAACTACTTGCTTTATGGAGACAATGCCTTCTATTTTGGTATCAGAATCCAAATGTGGGGATTCTATTAGTAGAACTCCAGCTTAGGGAGCATTTTGGTGAACTAGCAAGAGCAAAGATCGAGCAATAAGCAGTCTGGACTCTAATTCCTGCTCTGCTCCTAAAAAGTGAGGCAATTTTGGGCAAGTCATTGTCACTTAAGGGCCATCAATTTCTTTTCAAAAAGGAAGAGTTCGGATAAAATGGGCTTTTAGGTTCCTTCTGCTCTGACATGTTATAATTCTATTTTAAAAAGTGATTCTCTGAGTGAACTCTTTTTTTAAAAATTAATTAATTAATTAATTAATTAATTTTGACCGGTAAGAGGATCACAACCCTTGGCTTGGTGTTGTCTGCACCACGCTCAGCCAGTGAGTGCACTGGCCATCCCTATATAGGATCCGAACCCATGGCCTTGGTGTTATCAACACCACACTCTCCTGAGCGAGCCACAGGGCCAGCCCTGAACTCTTTTATTTATACTTAAGAACCTTGACTGACATGTTTTTTCTTTTGAGACCTCTCGTTGTGCAGCTTTATCTTGTCTCACATTTTTTCACCTACAGAAGTGGTAGTTGAAGGTCAACGGCAGAACTGGTCATCCTAGGTTTAGCTGTTAGCACCACCCCTTAGCTTTCAGCCAGTTATGTAACTTCCCTGAGCCTCAGTGACCACATCTGTTGAATGGGGATAGACAGAGAGTAGATACGAAGATGAAAAGAGACAAAACACTTAGAAATATATAACTCCAAAGGCTATAGTTTTATTGTCCTATAGTGCATTAACCAGTTTTGTCTCTAACTTGGCGAACTTATTTCAGAATGTCTTTCCTCATGGACTCTGAGTATCCTGTTACCTTCTCACTGGTTCTCTCATTAATCAGTGAGTTGAACAGAATCTTTCACATGTATTTCTTTACCTTTTTTTTGTATGAGAATTATGCTTTTAACTTTTTGAAAATTATTCTTTGATGGGTCCTAAATAACACTGCGTTGACACTTTCCTCAATAGATTGACATTGGCGAAGCTCGCTTTGCTAGCAATGCTGATTAAGTTATTGAAAAAAATAAAAAGTACACTGGGTTTGCATTTTTATACTTTCTGCTCCCTTCCTCTCTAAGTCAGTTAGCTGGAGCCAAGCCCTATGGGGGTGAAAGTGGGGAAAATCCCTTGGAGAAAACTACCTACTGGAAAAAGAAATAAGCAAGAAGCAAGATGAGCCTAGCAGAAAGAGATACTTTCATTGTGGCCTTTACATTTATGACTAGCAAGATAATGAAAGAAGGTAATTCTGAAAGCTTTATGTCAGTTTTAACGGTCCCTCAAGCACTGAGAAAGATAATAGTCAATGGATGGTGTCCATAAGGATTTTTCCTTCTTCTCCCCTGACAGCCATTGACAGGATCATTTTGTATTTGCAACTGCTGTCACTGAAGCGTGGAGAAAAGGCTCTGTAAGGCCAGGAGGATGAGGGCGACTTCCTGCAAGGATCTCTATTGTCATCACTATGACAATAATAGTTAACTATAATTTTCATTCTGCTTTTCTATGGAGTGTCTACTTTTGTGGAGCTTAAGGCTATGGGATCTGGGTCACATAAAATCATGCTTTGTAATCTTGCAGGAGTATTTTATCAAACTGTAAAGAGAACCTATGCAACAAAATTAACATGATTACCAATGCAGGTCACTTGACTAATACAATTATTTATGGGATGCTAATAGCTTTTCAGAGGCTTTCAGATAGTGTCAATTTGACAGCCAGTTTTTTTCTCCCTCTATTTGGCCTGTTCGACCGTTGCCAGTTTTTCTTCCCAAGGACATGGCTCATCATTTCGGGGGGAAAATGTAAATTAATTGCAAATCAGCTCTCAGAAGTCGTCTGATATTTTCTCTTTATCATCTGCAATTAAATCATAAGGACAGGGGCCTGTCTTCTATTTCATTATGCACTCCCTCATCTCCTAGCACCGCGCTCTGCATAGAGCTCAATTTCAACGTTGCCAGCTTTCCCTGCAGACTGCGTTAGAGACAATTCCAAAGTGCGTCTCTGCGGAAAGAGCCCTTCATGAACGAAACGGCCAGGAAGGCGCACGTGTGATCCTAGGTGGGATGAAAACGCCCTAAGACGGGCCTCGAGGTGGGGAGAAAACAGACGGCTGAAGACAAAGAAAAGGGGTGTGGAGAAAAGGGGTGATAACGAGAAGGACAAGCAAAAATACAGAACTAGAGAGAAGAATAACAGATGAGGCAGAAAAAAAGAGAAAGGGCAGGAGGCGAGCACGCGCGGAGGACTGGAGACTACAGCCCCCACAATGCCTCGCGGCGCCTCCCCGGGCGTCAGTCTCCTGGGCAACCGCTAAACAAGATGGCGACCTCCAGAAGCGATCCCCAGAAGGCGGGAGCAGCCTCTCCCCGGGGAGGCATGGGCAGTTCACGAACTAGAGCCCAGTCGATCCTGTTGTGCTCAGAAAAGGCGCGTTCGGCTTGCTGGTCTTCTTTTCCCGTGGGAAAAAGTACGTTCAACAGAGCCTCGTCCTACCTGCTCCAGCAGCTCATTCACCGCGGCCGGGAGTCGGACGCGGACGGAGACGAGGACCAGGGCGAGGGCAAGGCGGCGTCGGAAGAGTCCTCAGAGTCCGAAGAGTCCGAAATGGTGAATTTGGAGGTGTGCCCTCTCCCTCCCCGCCCCCCCGCCCCCCGCTCCCTCCTGCAGCCGCACCCCGCAGCAGCCCGAGCCTTAGCCCGCTCCTCGGGCTCCCTCGCCTTCAGGAGCACCTCTTCCCGAACGCCCCGAGGCTCCCCGCTTTTTGCTTCCCATGTCTGTTACCCCGTTTCCTCACACCCTGCCTGAAATCTTTCCAAATGTCTCCTTTGTTTTTCATTAACACATTCGATTTCTTATGAGTCAAGTTACACAGCGTCGTTCTGAAAAAAGTATCCATATATTTGTATGGGAGTTATGGCTTTAACGTGTCAAAATTATAAACTTGACAATATTGTGAATAGGCAGAGCTGGCATCCCCAGCACCTGTTCCTCTCCATCTTCCTCTAGGAAAAAAGAAAAAAAGAAGAAAAAAATTACTCTCTTGAAATAATCTTCAAAGACTAAGTGATTTAAAAATTTAGTATATTACATTCTGTTATAGTCTTCTGGCTTTGCAGCTTTTCCAAGTCACCTTTGCTCTTCGAGGCCAAACATGTTTCACTGTTATGCCTGTTGCCTTTCGCAAATTCCTTTCCTTATTTGTGTTATTTCTTCTTCTTCCCTGTCTAATCTGCAGTGTCTTTTGTTACTGACTCTACCATTAGCCCCTTATACTCTTCCCCAATTTGAATTCCCCTTCTTTTGAAATGTCCTTTGGTTCACTGTCAACATTTGGCCCATGTTTTTTCACCTTTGTCCCTCATTTTGTCTCTCCTTCCTTCTACAGGAGATAGTTATATGCTAGTTTTGCTTAAAGCTGACTACAGAAAGTTATTCTTTATTTCGTTAGTTATTACATATTTTGTTTGTCTTTGTTGATTTACTTTGCTAGCTTCAGCAGTGACTACGGCAAAACTGTAACAGTGTTTTTACAACTTTGAGATGTTTGTATGGTTTCCAGCAGCTTCCACCCCAGAGGAATTCACAAATGAACCACCCGTATACTTTATTATTCTAATTAACACATACTCTTCAGCTGTGGGGTTCATTAGTACCTTTGTTAATCTGTCTTCAGTATGCCATTAAAAAACCACAGAAGGGGTTGACTTGAATTAGTCATTCCTTTTTGGCTTGTAGGGGGTGTGTAAAAAAGTTCATTATTTCATCCATTTACATTTTAAATGTTACTATTTATTTTGTGTTCTCACATTCTATTTTGGCTTTTCATAGTATTGCATACATTTTAGTATGCTGAATAAGCAAAGAAAAGTTTTAAAAAGAAACATTTGGACATTCATGTTCAGTGATTTATTTTTTTGCAATGCTACAAAGGTCACAATAATTATTAAGTGCCTATAATACAATTAGCTGTAAGCCTCAGAAGCTCTGATGAATTTAAGGGAGGCGGTACAGACCAGCTGTTTAAACACTGCCTTTGTGATCAAAGATTTGTGTTTGAGGCTTGTTTTAGCCTTTTGTTAGTTGTGAGACCTTCAGCAAGTTACTTAACCTCTCTATGTCTCATCCATAATGTGGGAATTATAATAATACCTATCCCATAGGAGAATTGTGAGAATTAAATGAGGTCCTATATGTAGTATGCTTAGCATAATATATCTTTGATTATGTTACTAATACAAATAGTACCTTACACATTTTTATCTGCTAACTACCCATCAAGTGATTTAGTTAATTTAGCTTTCATTGAACAAACGTTTATTGAATGATTGCTGTGTAGGAAGAACTCCTTGACTATCAAGAGCAGAAGTATTTGAACCCCAATAACTGATGCATGAAAATCACTCTTTGCCAGTAAATCAATGTGGCTAATAATGCCTGCTCATGGGATAGTTAAGAACATCAAATTTAATGAGAAACTCTGTATTAAAGTTGTTAATATAGTGTTTGATACAGAATAGGCTCTCAAATTATAGATGTAATAAATAATAGCAACAGTAGTGATAGAAGATAACAGGATTGAGGACACACATGGTCCTTGTTCTCACAGGGAGATAAGACTGTAAGTCCTAGCAATTCAGCATCTGTAGTATTACATACAGTGATATGTCCAGATAACAGCTTGATTGCACAGATCATGGAGGACTCCAAGGGAATAGCCTCCTGTCTGGATGGAAAGGTGGTGTGTGGGCAGGCAGACAGAGCTTCTCCTGTGGATGAACTTTAGGTGACAGCAGAAGTAGCAGCCTGGGTAGGGGCCAGATTGTGGAGAGTTCTGTGCTGTTGTACAAACATGGACTTGAGTCTCTAAGCAGTGAGGAACTGCTCTGGTGGCCAGGTGGGATTAGATTAGAGGCAGGGAGCCCAGTGAGAAGACTCTGGTCATATTTAGGGAGGAGCAAGAAGAGTCTGGATTAAGACAGTGGCAGTGGAAATGGAAAGAAAGCTAAAGATGAAAACATACAAGGGGTCCTCAAAAACTTCATGGAAAGATTCATACCATGTTTTAATTCCATTTTTCCATAAACTTTTTGAAGTACACTTGTATTTAAAATATTTAAGATGGGACAGTTACTAGTGACTAGTAGAAGTCTAAGATGACTGTTAGGTCTATGGCATGGTCTGAGGGGATGTTAAGGTCATTGTCTACAACAGGAATCAGGGTCAGATGAGCTATGCATTAAGAAGTTGGACATAGGAACCGTATGACTGGAACTCAGGGGAAGGGCCTCAGAGTAGAAAGCTGGGGAATCATCAGCATTGGTGCTTGAGAGATCATCCAGCAAGAGAAGGGAAGGGAAGAGAAGGGAAGAGGACCGAGAACAGAGCCGTAGGGATACAGGCATCTAAGTGGTCAGCAGTTGAAGAAGGATTGGTGAAAGAAACTGGAAAGGACTGGTAAGAGAAGTAGGAGAAGAAAGAAGAGTTAGGAGACAGAGAAGCCAAAGCAAGAAAGAGTCTCAAGAGTGTGGGAAGGGGTTATGCTGCCAACAGGTTAAGTGGAGAGGTGCCTGAAAAAGTGCTCATCAGCACTGTCTACCGGAGGGTCACTGACGACCTTGGCCCACGTGGGTTTTGCTTTGTGAAGGCAGAGGCCTAACTGGAATGAGTTGAAGAGAGTGTAAGGGAGGTGCGGAAGGGGGAACCAGGGATAAAAAAGCAACTCTGCAGAGGCTTGGCTGTTAAGGGAAACTGTAGCTATAGCAAAAGGAACATGGAGGATGGAAAAGAGCCTTTTGAAGACAGAAGAGTCTCATGGGCTTGTATAGCCGGAGAAGGAAACAGTGGAGAGTGACAGGATGGAAACTGACAAAATAGGGTGAAATTGATGGTCCCTGAGCAGGGTCTCTGGGGAAAAAGAAAGGAGTGAAGCCCTGGGTAGAGAGAAGGAGCGGTCTTCCTCTGAGACCCAAGTGAGAAGCATTAGACGGTGCAGGGGGTTGACAGGGTCACTGTCTGAGAGTTTCTACTCTGCCTCGGAAGTAGAAGAGAAGGACATTTGTTGAGAGGGGGACAAAGGAGCTGATGCTGCATGGCTTGGGGAGAGTGATGCGGACCTGGACTAGCTGGGAAGGGAGCTGATGAAGAGTGGGAGACCGTCTAATAGCACCGAGGCCCAGCAGAAAGTCGACTGTACAGACATGGACAGGATGCATGGTGGTGGGGCCCTTTCTGGCCCACCTGGCAGCTCGGGGGGCAGAGAGGGTTCATTAGTTCATTTCCACCCATGCCTGAGCGCTTACCACGGCTAGGCACTGTTTTCCTCCTTCCCACTTTATGCTTCCGCCATTTAGAAGTTTCCTAGTTCCCCCAGAGGGCTGTGCTTGCCTGTGACTTTGGGATTTTGTATATGTTCCCCCCTTTGCCTGCAGTGCTACTTTTTGGCTCTCTTTTCAGGCTTCTTCTCCTTTGCCAGAATGACTCATGACTTGGGGTCTCAGCTTGACTGCTCTCTCCCCCAGGAAGCTTCTGCTAACTTCCTACTCGACCCCAACACTGGCAGATAATGGGCATCCTGCTGATAGTCAGCAGCACCCTGCTTGTCTCCACTGTAATATGAAACTCCTGAAGTTGCTTGTGGACTTGTCTGTCTCTCGGACTGAACTGTAAATCCCTTATGGGCAGGCACCATGTCTATTCCCTTATTCACCCTGTCTTCTGGGTGGCTGAAGTTGGGTGGACATCAAGTCGAAGCTGTCTGGAGTTGAGTCAGTAAGGAACGCATGTGTGGGCATGTGCTGGCAGTAGGGGTGCTGGAGGCCATCTGTAGGGATTCCGAGGCCACCCACAGTGAGGATGGGGTTTGTAAAGTTTTGAAAATTACCAAAGACCAAAAGGGGAAAGCATGATACTGCCAAATGGCAGGAACCTCAAAGGAGATGTGAGGGGATGGCTGTGCGGAGACTTGCCTTGGGGATCTGGAAAAATGCTGACAGTGTGACCCGTCTCCATGCTCCCTGTCAACAGCTACATTGAAAAACAGGCATCTGCTTACAATAAGTAAGGATGGAATGTCTTCTCATTTCTAGAAAATGGGTGTGTGTGTGTGTGTGTGTGTGTGTGTGTGTGTGTGTGTGTGTCAGACGAACTTCAGAGGTCAAAGTGGAAAGTTTCAAAGGGAAAGTAACTCTGCCCTCCCTCCTTCCCAGGACTTATATAAGAAATTGGAACCTTATTTAGAAAAATAAATATCTTTCACCCATTCTGTAAACAGGTTGATAGGTATGAATGAATGAAAGATTAAGATATGGAATTTCTGGTATCATCAATTAGTAGGAACAAATGTCATTTATTGGGAACACTAGCTGTGCTTCAAGCACTGTGCTACAAGCTTTATAGACATTTTTTTTTCATTCTCCCTAAAACATTAAAAGAAGGTATAGGGAAGGAAAGATTTTCCCTCTACCCTCCTAGCTGGGTCTATAAAATAAACTGACAGCAGGCAGATTAACAGGAAAAAAAGGTACACAAATTTATTAATTTTTAATAGTACATGTGTGGGGGCATCACAGGAAAAAATAAAAGCAAATACCCCCAAAACAGTGAAATTTAAGAGCTTATATACCGTCTTAATAGGGCAGGGGGGGGGATGTAGGCCACTTAGGGGAGAGTAAATACTTTTTGGGAAAGATGGATGGGCCCTTAGGAGAATGGATGGGAGATATGATAGTGTGTGACGAATTTTGTCTGAGTGTGGGTTGACTTCTAGTCTCTCTCCTGTGATGAGTCAATCTTCTTGAGTTGAAACTCCCGGGAAGGGGATTTATGACAATTAAGTTCCTTTTGGAAGATCTGTCTTTAAGAACACAAGGAGAGTTCAGAGAAAGGCTCTCCCTGCATTTTCTGTTTCAAATGCCATCAGCTCAAAATAATCAACATGCCAAAGCAGCCTATTTCAGGGTGGCATGTTCTGAACTACTTCAGAGGTAATAACATTTCCTATTGATAGGTGAAGAAGGTGAGGCTCAGAGATAACTTTAGCTCCCCAAAGTCAGGCAGAGCTGAGGTTCAAACCAAGCCTGCCAAATGCCAAAGCCCAGGTGCTGTCTCCGTATAGGTGGTTTTGTTTCCCTGGATTAGTGGAAATTTGTGGGGAAAGAAACTCTTCACAGTAGAACAAGCCTACCAAATATATGTCCTCTGCACCAACAGCCTGAGCAGCCTTGTGGCTTCCTGTATTACTATAGAAAACCTGGAAAGAGTATTTTACCACTGCAATCCTTCTGTCAGTCATGGTTGGTTCTATCGGTGTGACTGATGTGATGACTGTGTTCTGTGTCCTCTTGTTGATGTCATTGTTAATTTTGGTCATTATGGAGTTGAAGGCAGCACAAACATAACACTGTCCCACCTGTTATCACTTCTGTCTGTCATTATTAGGGAAAGGGCATATTGAGCTGCCATTTGTCCATGGGATGTCTACAGACCAAAGGCCAACTTCTGTATGGAAATGATTATCACCCTTTTAGTAAATGTTGTAAATTGCATGAAGCCAGCAAAACTAGCCAATAGGAAGCAAACCAAGGACCTGTTTTCTCCAGGAAGAATAGCAGATTTAATTGCCTTAATTTGCTGTCCTTTGGGGTGTGGGCAAGCAGTCAAGGGCAGTGGTTAGAACTGCCCTGCGGTCAGACAGATGCAGGTGTTCATTCCGGCACTTGTGTGGTTTCAGGCAAGTCAGCCCAGCAACCTGACTTTCTTCTTTTGTAAAATGGAGATAAGAACCTAGCTCAGGGCCATCAGAAGGATTCAGTGAGTTGATCACTGAGAGCTTTTAGCACAGCTCCTGGAATCGAGAAGCCCTCCGTGATGGTAGCTACCCACACTAATACTGACGCTTTTACTGCTACCTCGTTCACTCAACTTTGAATACGTCATGCAAGCAACCACCTGAAAAACCAGTGGCAATAGAAATGTTGATTTGATATATATTTAATTTTACATAATAGGTATGTATTCTAAACTCAGAATTTTCTTTGGGGATGGTAAATTTTGGAGGGCTTAGCTCCTGGGTGTATAATCTATTAAGTGCTGGACATGACAAGGTGGGCTGTTTCTTTTCTAATGGGAGTCCTTTTTTTGTCCACCTGTCTGATTTTTTTTTGCAGGAGGAATTTGATGGGGTCCTAAGAGAGGAGGCCGTGGCCAAGGCACTCCACCAGTTGGGGCGCTCAGGTCCTGGGACTGAGCAGGTTTACCTCAGTCTAACTTTATCAGTGAGTATGACAGGAACATCACTGGCTGGTGACATCCTGACATTGACTAGACCATATCCATTTGCTCTGGTACTCATAGCTTTTGTGGTGGCAGCAAATCTCAGGGTCCTCAGTTTGATGGAGACTGGTGATTAAGGGATATTTATATAAATATTAGACTTCAAAGAGCCCTGGCCAGTCCAATAATCAGCTCCCCAAATTCCTTTGTTTTCATTCTCCTCACACTCTATTTCTTTCATCTTAAGTTGTCTATATTACAGTAATCAATGCTTTCTTTCCAGAAGGTTGAATTTGATTCTGTAAAAGCAATCAAAAACTCTTTTAAGAATTTTCTCTCTGATCAGTAGAAGAACTAAAATTTTTACCTAAATGCGAGGGAACAAAGTATTTTGATATTGACTTTTCCCCTCTGAGTATGTCAAGAAATAAGTAGCTTTGAGCTATATCTTACTTTCCAAAAGATACCTGTCATTAAAGAAAAAAGTCTATTGTTATTCATCAGTTTTCAAGATTCCAATACGAGTCACAGAGTGGTACAAAATCGTGGCTGCTGTTTTATTATGAGAGGCTGTAAGAGCAGACTAGTCAGAGTACTTCAGCTTCTTTCCCCATTTTGTTTCTCTATAGTCCTAGAAAAATAATTTCACTTTTTTTGCTTCCTTATACTGTAGAGCATGAAATGTTTCTTGGAGATTCATAGAATAAATGTGGATACATAATTTTAAAAAGTACATTAAAATTTTACCATAGCATCAGGATGTGGCTAAAGTGTATATAATTCATCACAAGACTTTTCTGATGTGGATTTGAATTAGTAAACTATTCAAGAAATGTTAAGCTGTTTTCACCTATGCTGGTTCGGTGGCACGTCCTTTGAGGTCAGCGTATGAAGGCTCTAATCTTTTACTATTTTCACTTTATAACATTTTATAGATGACTCAACCAGTCAGGCAATAACATACAGGAAGCAGCCTGTGTGCATTGCACTATGTTAGACCTCGGGATGGTATGTAATTCCAGCAGCCAAAACGTTCCTGCACAAGTCCCTTTCAATCAATATTCTCCTTACGTATGTAGTGCTATGCCTGAAATTGATCTACCAAAAAAAGCAATCTTTTAAATCTTATTTCAGCTAGATGGACTGAAGCTTAACTTATTTTGCCCCTGACCTCCTTACATTTGAGATATTACATGGTGAATTACTTTGCCTTAATAATCTGTCTTACTGAATACACTTTCTAAGGTCGCCCACGTTTAGTGATTCTTTTCCCCCTTACATCTTCCTTATGTTACAGTTTAGTTTTGCTTTCTCTGATTACTTGTGTACATATCTTTTCTCCTACCAAAGTCATACGTTTCTTAAGGACACAGTGTAGCTCTGTTCTGTCATTGTATTTCTCATCACGCCAAGCACAATGCCTTATTCATAGGAGGTATTTAGCAAGTGTGTATTTATTAATGTTCTAGCAGCCTTCATTAAACAATCATCATTATTCTATATGAGAACTTGTTTCTAATGACTCTTCATTGGTTGGCTTTTTCTGACATAACAGCATAAATCAGTAATATGTCTCGTTCCATGGGACCAAATTCCCCCATAACCACATTTGAAGTTCACTAGAAGCAAGGTCTTTTGGAAAGAATATTGGGCAAGGATTCAGGAGATTTGGATACTGCTTCATTACTAACCTGCTCTGTGACTCCAGGGTTCCTACATGTGGCTCTGTGCCTCATACTCCTCATCTCTACATTGGGAATAAGCCACCCTACAGGTTTCATAGGTGCATTTGATTAGATGAGATTATTGTGAAGGAGCTTTGAAAATAAATCCCGTGAAAATATGGGTGGTGTTATCAATGATCTCCTGATTAGGTGTGCACTCTGAAAAAATTCATTTAAATTCTAGGCATTTGCTTTTTCTTTCATTCTACTAGATAAAACCTTTGTCTTTATTGCTATTATGTGTTGTTGTTTTTAATATAAAACTCTGCTCTAAAGGTCTTTAGAACACTGCTTTAATTTGCCTTTTCATGTTGTATTTGTTCTTGCTAACAGCACTAGTTTCCTAAGCTTCTTTCTTCAGAGGAATGCATTTTTCTCAGGGAGTCCATAGTCTGTTTTGAGATCCTATTAGTAGCAGGTTTCAGATTTTGTTCTCTCACTTCTTCTATACTTTTGAGAGAAAGTCTGGCTTGCTTTCCGTCACTATTATTTCTGGATGTTGCAAGAAGACTGAACACACTAACCTGTTGAAGCAATATTAAAGTCTTTTACCTTTTGTTTTCTCAGGGTTGTGATTTAATTGACATTAGCATTCTCTGTGGATATGTTCACCTACAGAAGTTGGATCTTTCGGTAAATAAAATTGAAGGTATGTAATGGTCATTTTAGTAGATCGATCTCTGAGTTATTTCGGAATGCAGATGTTGCAGTGTGTAATACAGTTTAATATCCTCAAACTTGGTGTATGTGATCAGTGGATCAATTTACAAACTGGTCCTTTGCTTTCTGTACAAAAGGCACCAATGAATGATGAGTCATTGGCACAGGTCTGCAAAATTATGACATGGTTGAGATGCACTCCGTGATAGTTGAGTATGAGATGCAATGTTTGCTTCATTTTTTTCTTTTAAGATCTATTTTACTTCTTCAATACTTCCTGAACGTTTAACAATTCCCTTTTCTTTCCTTCTATTCAGTGCACGTGAATTAGTCCTTTTTTTCCACTTTAATGGATTCTTTTCTATATTTTGCTTTTGCATTTACATTTTAATCCTGGCTAGCTACTTCTGTTCTCACTATTTGAGCACCAGGGCTTCGTGCATTTACTTGTCCGCCTCTTTTTGCTGTCTCTGTGTGTTTAGTTGATTCTTACAACTCTAACCGCCATTTGTAGTTCTATATTTTCCACTTTAATGGATTCTTTTCTATATTTTGCTTTTGCATTTACATTTTAATCCTGGCTGTCTACTTCTATTCTCACTATTTGAGCACCAGGGCTTCGTGCATTTACTTGTCTCCCTCTTTTTGCTGTCTCTGTGTGTTTAGTTGATTCTTACAACTCTAACCGCCATTTGTAGTTCTATATATGTTCACATTTAATGAAATTAGTCTTACGATTGTCACATTTCCTTCAAAGCTTGATCCTTGTTTCTAATTTTCTTACCTTATTTGAAGTTAACAGTGTATAATATTTTCTTTAGACTTCTAGGGAAGTAAGCAAATCATTCTTTCTGAACTTTCTCCGCTGATAATCTTTCTACTTACTAGTTTTGCCTACCTTTTTAAATGAAAATTAAGTGTTGCTGATATCATCTTCTCTGCCTTATTTTCTGATGTTTCCCCTCATATGACTCTAATAATTAAAATTCACACTTTTCAATGGGTAAGAAATATTCTAGTCTTTTAATTCTTAAAATTCTACTGTTTTGAGAGACTTTTTATTATTTTTTTCTAGTTTTATAAAACGTTGTTATAGAAAATTACAAACATGTCCGCAAATAGAATATCAGAATGAATATTTGGGTTCAACAATTATCAGCCCATAGCCAATCTTGTTTCAGCTATACCTCCCTGTACCCTTTCCCCAGGGTTACTTTAAAGCATATCCCAGATTATCATATAATCAGTGAGACTTTTTTAGTGTTAACTGGAAGGAGTGCTCTACCCACATCTCCAAGCTTGGTTTCATCTAGTGGATAAGAAATTGCCAAGTGTGGGGGAGGCTTCAACAATGCTTAGTGCTAACAACAAGAAAAAAGACCTGGCTTCATATCCTTGCCACTTGAGCAGGGAATCCACAGCGGCAATGGAAGCTTTCCTCTTCGGCCAGATTAGTCTTCATTAATCTTGTATGGCCCATTTCATTAATTCATAAGTGCTTGAGAGCCTACTGTGTGTAAGGTATGGTGTGTTTTTCATGTACGCCAAATTTCAACTTGCATCAGAATTACCTGGGGGCCTATTGAAACAGATTGCTGGACCCCAACCTCAGAGTTTCTCATTCAGTCGATCGGGGGTGGGGCCTTATAATTTGCATTTTGAGTAAGTTTCCAGGTGAGACTGATGCTACTGGTGAGAACCACTGATGTGGACACGAGGAGTTCCTGCCATCTGGTGGACAAAGAGGTCACTGCACTGAATAGGGAGTTCAGGGGCCTGCTGGAATTAGAAGTCCAGCAACCCAAACCATGGATTTTGTCTGTCAGAATGATTTGAACACATTGGCTATCTATAAAGTGTGAAGAGCACTCACCATCTCTTTGTCTCTCTCTGAGTCCCAGCTGCTGCTTCTGCTTCAAGACAGAAAAGATCAGCTCCAGGGCGCCCGCAGGCCAGTGGAAGTTAGTACTGTTGAGACCTCTACTGACAGATGTGTAGCTGAGTGCAGAAGCGACAAATAGATACAAATCCTAAGACAATCGCAGTTTCCTCTCACAGGCAACCTTCCCTGATTCGCTCATTCCCAATGGATTGTCTCTCCTAGATCTGTTCCCATTTACTAAAGAAGTGTGTGGTTTAGTCTAGAGGAATGAAGTCGGAATTGGTAGGGGTCTTCTGGCTTCAGTGACCCTTGAGAAGGAAAGATGCTAGGAGGTCCCCTCACATTGCCTGTCCCACCCACTCCAGGGCAGGGTCCCCCACTGCTCCGGCTTGCTCCCCTCTCCTGGTCTGCATGTGTCTGTGCCAGATGGTAAAATGTGGGAGCACTTTGCTTGGCTTTGGTTGTAGGGGCTCCATTCTCTCACTAGGGGCCATCCTCTGAGGGGTTGTAACAGCTCCTTCTATGACCTAGAATGAGAAGAGACGGGGAGACGCTGTTATGTTACTGTTTTCAGGTGGAGAAATGAATTACTAGTAGAGACAGGGCTGTAACCCTTACTGTGTGATTCTTCCTGATCCCTTCCCTAATTCATCCTGTTACCCTGACGTGCATCCACTGGAAAGTGGCAGGAAAGCAAAACAATATTTCACAACTTTTATGGTGTATATGTAATTTCATTAGGAGTATCCTTTATTAGCAAATAGTCCTTTACTTAGTATGTATTAGAGGTTCAGAATACTTGCTTGGGATAAAATGCAAAATTCAGATGTGCTTTTGAACTCTAAGTTAGAGTCAAAGTAAAATAACAGCAATGACTTAAATCACTTCAAATAATTAATGAGATTTAAGATTAAGTCCAACTAAAACAAAATTTAATTTATAACAAAGAGAATTCCCTAATTGTGGCATTTTCAGTCTTTCTGAAAAGACCTAATTTAGTAATTTAGGGGCTAATTATCAAGAGGATTATCTAAGGCTTTAGTTTCTCATCCTTTTCTCTAAGGCTGGGAGTTTTTGAAGCATTTGGCTGTTAGCAGATCATAGGAGAGAGTGAGTTGGAGAGAGTGGCCTCATGGATGAGGCCTCTGCCACTTTTTTCCCTGACTGCCTGGGAAATAAGGGGTGGAAAGGGCCCTGGGAGAGAAGGTTAAATTATTGGCTCATAAAGAGATTGCCACACTTTTTTGTGTGTATTTTATACACTAACAATTTTATTCATTTCACTTATATGGAATAATTAAGACGTGCTTGCAACTGGCATCATTAAAAATATATTCTGATATAACATATGCTGTTTTTAATGACTTTGTCTAATAATTATGTTGACTTACCTTATTCTGTATCTGTTTTTCCCCCTAGATTTGTCTTGTGTGAGTTATATGCCTTATCTTCTAGAACTTAATGCTTCTCAAAATAAACTGACTACATTCTTCAATTTCAAGCCACCCAAAAATCTCAAGGTAGACTTTATCAATACGCTAATTACATATTTTAAATGGTTTGCAAAGGACATTCAATAAGTAAAATAGCACGAAAATAGAAAATTCAGAGAGAATAACTTGTAGGAGTACATAGTGTAAGTGTCTGGAATAAAATAAAAAAGGATTTGTGTCTCATTTATTTTGGAAAAAGAAGATGCTTTGTCAATGGATAGTCTTTTTAAGAAGCTTTGCTAAAAACCTCGTGTTCAAACCAAGGAACCAGCTTCCTTCTGTTCTCCTCTTTCCCTCAATTAAATAGTAGTTGTTACTGCATTTTATTTTGGAAAAAGAAGATGCTTTGTCAATGGATAGTCTTTTTAAGAAGCTTTGCTAAAACCTCGTGTTCAAACCAAGGAACCAGCTTCCTTCTGTTCTCCTCTTTCCCTCAATTAAATAGTAGTTGTTACTGCATTTTTTTTTTTGTTATAGCAGAACAATTTTATCTGAAAATTTTTATCTCTGAAAAATCTGTAAGAATTTCCTAGGGGCCCAAACTGCCCTCTTATTTATCCAACCTTTCCTTTTTTTAGAGAAGAAAGCTTTAGATTTCCATTCTTGCTTCTCTGTGCTTGCTTTTGCATTTCTGAAGCAAAAATAAACTCTCTGTGGACAGTAGTTTAAAGAACAGTTCATTATGCTATAGAGTGGCATGTCATCTGCTTAAATGTGTGCCCAAATTGCCCATGTTCTTGTGAAAATGAGATTCTGACCTAGTATGTCTGGGGTGGGGCCTGAGCCTGTGATTTCTCACAGACTTCTGGGTGATGTCCTTGCTGCTGGTCCATGGACCCTTCTTAAGTAGGGAGGTCATGGAGTCAGGCTTCCCAAACTTTCTGCACATTGGAATCATCTGGGGGGGTTTTATAAGAACTACTGATGCCTGGCAGAGATTCTGATTTAAGTAGTTCAAGGTAAGGCCTGGGCTTTGGACCTTTTAAAAGACCCTCAGGTGTCTCTGATGAGCTGATAAATTTGGGAACCATTGCCACAGAGCTTGTGATTAGTGTTCATCTATTGGACTCAAGTATTTAATAAAAAAAAGTTACTTTAAGGAATGGCCATCAACCAGGTAACAGGTAAGCAATTTACTAGAGATGTGTGACTCATCTAAATAATTAAGAATTGATATTTACGAAATGGGGAAATATATTTTATTTACCAAGGAATAAAACTGCAAGTCAAAGCTTGCTAAGAGCGTCTTACCCTTGAAAACCTAAGATAGTCATTCTCATAAATGTAGGCTTATTCAAAATTCTAGAACCAGAAGAGAGGTTCTGTTTTAATTAACTCCTTTCTTCAAATTTACTGAAACCTGTGCCCTATTTAAGTTCAGTATTTGAAAATCCAGATATGGTCATAAGGAAAATTAGTAATTATTTATTGCACAAAAATTATGCCCTTTTTTATCTATTAGTTTTATTTTATTTACAAACCAAATTAACTTAGATCCAAAGTGTTCTACTGAGGCTTGCATGAATATAAAAATCTGTTTGAAATCAAGAATCTGATATTCCCCATACTGACAGTGGGATGCCTTCTTAATTTTTCTTCTGTTGTTTCGCATTTTTCTATTTTTATCAGTAGTGTGTTTTTTCCCTTTGCAATTATAGTTATTGCCAGGGTGACATTCTTTTGTCGTATTTGTCCTCAGTGTGGGGCTGCATGGCGTCAGGTTATCAGGAATTGGATTTGCAGAGCTGTTTCGATTCTCTTCTGCTGTCCCATTCGCCTTGCCCTCAGCAGGGAAATCACTCAGTGTAACAGTGTGACCCCTGTCCTGGGAAAAACTTCCTTGGAGTTTCTTCCGTTCACACACTACCTTGCCGCCTCCAATAGAAACCCACAAACGAACAAAAACAAAATCATATACCTCATCTTTAAGGTTCTGAGCTCCTGGAAAATTAAGAGCAAACACATTGGTAACTTTAGAGAAGTGCTTTCTAAGTGCCAGACTGCCTCAGTGAGGGTTTTCTACCCTAGGTGGGCTCTCTGTGGACCTGGGAAGGGATGATTGAGTCCTTCCGGCATTTTCGATGCATTATCTTGTTTAATCCTCCAGAATAAATCTGTGAGGTAGCTGGTACTGTCCCATTTTACAGATGATGACACTGAAGCACAGGACAGTTAAGTAACTTAACCTTTGCTGCGAGGTAGTGGAACTGAGATTGAACCCAACGTCTGAGACCCCAAAGCCTGTACCATTCCAGAAAGTTGGGCTTGTGTACTGTACTATGTCCTGCCCTCTTGAGAAGCTCTAATTCCTTTTCATTTTATATCTATGAGTCTTGCACCACCAACCGGAGAGAGTGTGCATTTCCTAAAAAGCAGGGGCTTGTGTTTGCACTGTTTGTACTTTTTAGAATGCTTTTGCTCTTAGTGGGTGACAAATGTTAACTTGATTGGTTGGGTAGTCAAAGCAACATCATAAGCTTTTTAAGGTCTCTTGACAAACCTAATATCATAGATACATAGAGGGCATAGTATTGTCAGATAGCCCTGATGGAGGTGTAGTTAGACAGAGAGTGTGCTATGGCATGAGAATGGAAGGCATTGATGAGAAAGTGTCAATTATAAGCAAGCCCATGGAATGAGAGTTTATTTCTAGTCCATTATTATTACATAGAAGAAAAAAGTACTCCATATACATTATGCCAGACTGATTATGTCATAGTATGCATTTTATATAGCTGTCATTTGTAAATATATGAATTTTGTCTTCTGATCTTTTTGCTTAGCACTATTTTATTTGCACATTTCTATTTCTCCATGTGGCTTACAAACTTGTATTTTACTGACTATGTAGTGCTGTTCCTATATTGTAATTGACTTAACCAGGTCTCTACTCTTACCACTTGGAGTTGTTTCTAAATTTTTTTGAGTATTTAGTGTATAAAGTCTTTAGTATTTAGCATATTGTTAAAATAATCTTAATATTTTGGGGGTAGAGTCACTGTTTTAAAGGGCACAAGAAGGTAAGAGTGCTGGTTATTTTATAATTGCTTGATAGTTTTCCAGAAAAGGATAACAATGTGCCAGGTAAGTTAGCAATACACAGTTTCAAAAAACTTGGGGTTTTCTTTTTCTTTTTTTTTTTTAAGTTTTTTTCTTTAGTCCTTTGCCAGTAGGTAAATAATTAAACAAAGTTATTTAATGTTGTTTTTTAGTCTCACATTTTTGACTAAAAACCACAGATGTTGCTGAAAATGCTTTTCTAAAATAGTCCATTTTAAGAAAAGATGTAAAGTTGAAGAGGTGTGGGATGAATAAGAAAGACTATTCTGGCATTTGGGGGGTGACATGGGAGGATATATTGAGATAGGAGTAGAGAAGGCAGAGAAAAGGGACACAAGATAGGCATATAAACTAAGGAAAACAGGTGAAAAGATGTAAAGTTGAAGAGGTGTGGGATGAATAAGAAAGACTATTCTGGCATTTGGGGGTGACATGGGAGGATATATTGAGATAGGAGTAGAGAAGGCAGAGAAAAGGGACACAAGATAGGCATATAAACTAAGGAAAACAGGTTATGGTGCATTAGAACAAATGAAAGAAATGGTGGTAAGTAAGGATGAAATTGAGGTAAATCCTGAAGGAAGACCAAGAAAGTTTAAAATAAATGCTGAAAATGGAAAAAGTAGCTGCAGGAATTGAAAGCATTTAGGTTGTGGGGATGTCCCTGTGGGGCCACAAGGAAGGGGTCTCCTATTCAGTATCCCTCAAAGTGGACAGACAAGGATCCCAGTTAGAAAATGATTAAAGATAGATGTATGTTTTAGCCTAAGTGAACTTTCATAACAAATTATAACCCTACATCCAGAAATACCATCTTCTTGCGTAATTAATTATTGTGAATATGAATGAAAAAGTATAATGTATTGTTCTCTTTTTCTCACCAGAAGGTGGATTTTTCCTGCAACCGAATTTCTGAAATGTGTGATTTGTCACCATACCATGCTCTCACTAAACTAATTTTGGACAGTATCCTTTGAATGTATAGAGGGGAAAATTAAAGAATTAAACTTAAAGGGTACACATTAAAGAGGGTGCGTGGATTATATGAAACAGTACTAGGTAAGCAATTTACTAGAGATGTGTGACTCATCTAAATAATTAAGAACTGATATTCACAAAATGAAGAAAGATGTTTTATTTACCAAGGAATAAAACTGCAAGTCAAAGCTTGCCAAGAGCATCTTACCTCTGAAAATCTAAGTAAGATAGTCATTCTTCTGATAAGTGTAGGCTTATTCAAAATTCTGGAACCAGAAAATTAATTCCTTTCTTCAAATTTACTTAAACCTATGCCCTATTTAATATAAATTCAGTATTTGAAAATCCAGATATGGTCATAAGGAAAATTAGTAATTATTTATTTTACAAAAGAATTCACAGTGCGTTCCTTTAAATAGCAAGCCTTTCTAGTGTATTTAAAATAGATTTTGTTAAAAAAGCAACTTTTGATTTGCAACCAACTTCAGGAACACATCCGTTGCGTGAATCAGGCTCCCATGCAAACAGAGCACCTACTTTAAAGTCAGCTTGCTCCAACTTCTAGAGCATGGGAGGTTAATTGGGGAATCTGTGAGTTTAATGAGCTTGTGTCTCTTCCTTACACTAGAGACTAATGTTCACTGGGTGATAGGGGAGCAGCGCCTTCTCTTTCTTGGTATCCTTCTAACCCCCTGAGGATTTTTCAGAGCAGAATGGAGAATGAATTGATTGCCCCTGGGTGCCTCATTCCAGGGATGTGGCAACAGATAGTACACACTATGTTTGTCATAAGGCTGAGATGTGGAGAGAGCGGAAGGTATGTTTTCTTGAACATATGTCTTGTAGAAAAACTCTTTATTCATATATGATGGAAAGCCTAGAACATAGCACCACTCCTTTTAGACCTTGTGTCTAGAAGTCAGCTGCCCCTAAATGCCTGCCAGCCAGAAGGGGTTCAGCCGCCAGAGTCCCTTCTGATCATTGAGGGTACCCAGAAAGAGGATGTTAACATGGCAAACAGAGATGGAGAGCTCTGTCTCCCAGGAAGACATTCTTCATGTGTAGCATGTAATCATCAAAGAAAATGATTTGGTATTTTGGACTCAAAATGGAGATACAGTTTAAAACATTTCTATAATGAGAGTCTTACTTTATATAAATTTAGCTTTCCATGTAAAAAATTATGTGACATTGTAAATGTCAGATATCTTGAAGAAAGGAATCAGGGGTTTTTTTTTTTGTTGTTGTTGTTGTTTTTTACCTTGATGTTAGATGTAGCATTTAAGTCTTGTCAGTAAAGTATAAAAAGCTGTAATTATTACATCAGAACCAATTGAAATTCAGAACATGGGTATATATAATTAGAGTGTAACATGGCACCATTTCTCACCTGCATTTTTTAAAATGCAAAGACAAGTAGCCAAGACAAACTATCCTTCATATACTATTAAATATATCTCTTTTGTTCCGTTCAAGCATATCATATTGTGCATGATGTAGGTGGTGGAGTTTTACAAGTTTTTCTGGATAGCTGAAAGCAAAAACATATCTGAGAAGATTATAAATTAATCTCTTTCGGAGTAAAAAGGCACTAGATTAGATTTTTTTTTTTTTTGAAAAGACTAAACTTTAATTGAAATCAGAAAGATAACAGAATTTTAAAACAGCTTTTATGCCGGTATATTTAAAAACTTAGATGAAATGAATAAATTTCTAGAAAAATATTATGTAACAAAACACTGATTTGGAAATAGAAACACTGAGCAGTCCTGTAATTATAAAAGTAATTCATTACAAGTTAAAATGAACTAAATTAAAAAATCTTCCTACAAAATACAACAAACCCAAACTTTCAAGAACAGACCTTCTAATAATGAACAAATTATTTCAAACATTAAAAATAGAAGGCATATTTACAATTCATTCTATTGAGGTTACTTTGACATTCAAGCCAGTCAAGGAACAGTAAAAAAAAGGGTGATGATTGGCTTGTCTCACTCATGATGTAGATGTCACCATCCTAAACAAAATATTAGCAACTGAATCTGGCAATGTATTAAAAAGATAGTGTACTGTGACCAAGTTGGGTTTTTTTAAGGAATGTAAAGATAGTTTAATATTAGAAAATCTATAAATATCATTAACTACATTAACAGATTAAAGGAAATAAACCTTATGATTAATACATACAGAAACTCAATAGACATAGAAAATTTCATAAAACCCTGTATTTACAATAAAAACTCTCAGTAGACTCAATAGGGATATTCACAACTTGATAAATGATGTCTACAAAAATGTTTGAGACAAACTTTGTCCTGACTGGGGACATGTTCTGAGCATTCTCCTTTAACATCAGGAACAAGGCAAGGGTACCTGCCATCTTCTGCCCGTCATTGTTTTGGAGTTCTTAGCCAGCACCATAACATGAGAAAGCAATTAGAGATATAAAGATTGGCAAGGAAAAAATGAAAGTTATTTTTTGCAAAAAATATATTTATCTACAGAGAATATAAAAAAGAACTTGCAATAAACTACTAGAAATAATAGAGTTTTGAGAGTTCAACAAGGTGGCTGGATATGACTTCAATAAACAGAAATCAATTGCATTCCTCTGCACCAGAAGCAAACAATTAGAAAACTCAACTTTAAAAAGATGCCTTTTACAAGAGCAACAAAAATGAATCTTATTAAAGATGAATAAGACCTGTGGGGGGAACGTAAAACTTTATTGAAGAATATTAAAGACCTAACTAAAGAGAAATATATCCCATGTCCCTGGGTAAGAAAATAGGCAAAGATGTGAAAAACGATTTTATGTAAAATAGATAAGAATAATAAACACATGGAGAAATGTCAACCTCGTTTATAGTCAGAGAAATGCAACTCAAGACCACATGAGATTCTGTATTATAGCCATTCAGTTGACAAAATTTAAGAAACCTAAAAATACCAAGCGTTGGAGAACATATTGATCAAGAGGATCTCTTTTTACCTTTGTGTTTGTGGGCATGAAATTAGCTCACATTTTAGAAAACAATTTTGTATTGTCTTGTAAAGTTGAATATTCAAATTCACTGTGACCTAGTATTTTCTACATATGGAAAGTAGAGCATATATGTACCTGGAGGTTTGTATAAGAATGTTTATAGCAGTTTTAGTTAGGATAGCAAAACATTGGATTGGTAAGAGACTGCATAAGTAACGATAAACTCATTTTCTACATATGGAAAGTAGAGCATATATGTACCTGGAGGTTTGTATAAGAATGTTTATAGTAGTTTTAGTTAGGATAGCAAAACATTGGATTGGTAAGAGACTGCATAAGTAACGATAAACTCGCACAGCGGCATATCGTACAGTAGTGAAAATGAATGAAATATGCAGCAATGGGATGAACCTTAATAAAAGTAAATACAATTTAGGTATAAAACTAAAGGAGGAAGGGAAGAGGAAAGCATTCTGCATAGTGATTATCTTGAGAGGGACACAAGGATTCGACAGCACAGGTGTACAGGAGTAGATTTAAGTTGTTGCTAATGTTCTACTTCTTGGGCTGGGGTGGGACATAGTTTCAAGAACATTCATTATATTTTTAAAAGTAAATAACAGCAGGCCATCTGTGGGCCAATGATGAATCTATGGGCCAATGATAAACTTAACTCAGTTCTATGTAAAAGTTTAAAAACCTGAATTTTTTATTAATTTCTTTGAAAACGATTATATAAAAAAAACCAAGTCAGTTAATCAAGCTAATAATACTGGCAATGTGATTATAGTAGATTGAGGAGTTAACTATAAAATATCAGTTTCTTATTTTATTATGCTATTTTATCCTTCCACATGTGGATAACTGACTAATTGATAAGCATTCTAAACTGCAAGATTATAAGCTTTGCCAAGATTAAGTAAATGTATTTGTTCATAAAAATGCAGCTTATTCTTTACCTATAAACATTGACTGTAAACTGCAAGATTATAAGCTTTGCCAAGATTAAGTAAATGTATTTGTTCATAAAAATGCAGTTTATTCTTTACCTATAAACATTGACTGGTTTATTAGGATTTTATAATTAGAATCATGGAATTTAAAAAATGATTCATAGAATCTTAAATCTAGGCAGGATTTTAGAGACTATCTAGTGCTAACCATTACTTTATGTGTTTCGTGGAGGAGCCTGAGACTCAGGTAGGTTCAGTGACTTGCCTGAGAATATTTGTTAAATGTTTGAACTGAGAACAGTCTTCTGAATTCCATTGTTTCTTCCCGTGTTGCAATTCTTTGAGTAATTACTATTTTGATCACACAGCCATGTAAACTGTATGCATGTTTTATTTCTTAGAGAGACTCACTCCCATAGTGAAGAACATTTTTCACTGGTAAAGTGATACAGATCTTTCAGGATTGGTTTTGATTAAAGCCATCACTGCGGCTCTCTCCTCTAAGAGAACTGTGATGGATTTCCTACTTATTTCTCAGTAACTTTTCTGTACACCCGAACTGTATTTTGTGATTGTAGACAAATGAGTAAGACTGAATACTGAACTAGTGAATCATTCATGTCAAGCATTGTGAACTACTGACAGCGTCACCCAAACATAAAAATATATTGTCGGGCTTTTCCCTAGTTGTAAAGTTATGCCTAAGTGCCACAGGGTTACTTCATTCACTTTCCATAAGGATCTAAAATTCCACTGTAAAAGATTTATTCACAGAATCATAAAACTTTAAAGCTGGAATCCAATATGATGATTTTAAGTTCTTTGAGCCTCTTTCTCCTGATAGTGGCCTTCTAAAATTAAAATACACCTAAGAGGATTATCCCAGTAAGCTAATTCATTGTAACAGTTTAATGACTTAACAGATATTGTTTCTTCTTATCAGGAAGTCCCAAGACCTATCGAAGAACATGAAAGAATAATGTTAGGAGGGACAAGTAACATTTCGTGGAGGACCTTAAAATAAGAAAATGCAAGACTGGGGGGATCAAACTGTGGACTCAGAGCTGTGTGTGGCCCAGTCCTGCATATGGGCTGTTCTTGCTGGAGGTCACCCCTGAGGTGGCTGTGGGAGTAAGGGGCGAGTGGGGTGTGTGCCACTGTAAAAAGTGCTCTTTATTCAAGAACCTCATGAATTTATAGTGCCTGAAATTCCTTCAAATTTAAAGGGGAGTAAAGAGCTGGGAAATAGGAGAAGACAATTTTTCTGAAATGAGCATATTTCTCGACAGAGATGTTCAGACAATTCTGCACCCTTCACCCCAGCGCTGAGTGACAGCAATGGTATCTGCAGAAGCCATGGCTATGACTGCAGTGTGGCCTCTGCATTCCTCCTCCTTTTTGTCCTTGCAATACTAATTTCAGAAAACTAGAGAGTGAGCTGGATGCACCAACGGAACCGCGGTTAGCTTCCAATGCCTTCGAAAATTACTGTAGACCCAATAAACAAGCTTTCCTTTTCAATTCCTGACATCTCTTGCTAGTTTCAGGATTCCTTTTTTCTAGTTTTCTGATCCTTGCCTGCTCCCCATGGGAAGACTTCCTGACCCAGCTACCCACAAGCGTCTGTTTTTTTCTGCCATGATTCAGAGTATCTTCATCTTGATTGGAATACAGCTACCAGGACACCAGAGCTCCTGAAATTAGCCTTAAACACTATTGCCCTCTCTGCTGAACTGAGACAGATGGCCATTCAAAGTTTTCCCAGCCTAGTTTTTGTTGCCAAAGATTGCCTGCTCCAAAGGTACTTTATTTCATCGACAGCTGTGTGAGATAGTTTAATATCTCATTTCCTTTATTTCACGTTCATCTTTTTTGAATGAATCTGAAACCGATGAGGAAAACCTAGGAATTTTTGGCACATTTAGCAGTATTTTCTTTTCTAATTTCCTTATTTACCTTTTTCTCTGGCCTGTGTCTTTCGGATTCAACCCCGGCCTTGAATCTTCCATTTCCATTTTCTTGGCCAAGAGGTAGAAGATATGATTCCTTGGCCTCATGTGATTGCCATCTAGTAATATCACTGCCTTATAATCGTGCAGTGATTTATGGTTTGTGTCGCTCCTTCACATGCATTTTCTAATTTTTCACCCATGACCTAACTTACCCTTAAATGGCAACCTGGTGTTATCCCCACTTTACAAATGGGAAATTTGAGCAGAGAAAAGTTAGGTTATATAACTAGTAAGTAGGAGAGTTAGAATAATTACAAAGAATTATGAGGCAAATATGTATGTTTTATGATGTTTATGATCCCTTCCTTCCTCTTTAAATTTTTTTTTTTTGATTCTCTGATTGATGGAAGGAGATAGCTGGGAATTATAAGTTGACCAGAAAAGGATTTGAGAAAGAAATAGTTTGTCTAGAGTGAATACCAAAAAGTGGAATTGGATGTTTACAATTGGGACCCCTCTCACCCAGTAGTATAAAAGTATCTGCTCTTCAAAAGCTTGCACTTTAAAATGTTTGCTAAGCTGACAGGTGACAAACGGCATCTTATCTTAGTTGGTATTCTCCTGCAACAGGTTAAGCAGAACATCTTTTCATATGTTTATTAGCCACTTGGATTTGCTCTTCTGGAAATTGCCTGGACGTGTTCTTTGTCCATTTTCTATTGGGGTGTTTTGTCTTTTTTTCTACTGATTTATTGTCATTTAAAAATGTATTCTAGTTAGTAATCCTTTGTCTAATATATATTTTATATATTAGATATATATAATATCTAATATATAAGTATATATTAGATATTATATATGTTCTCCCAGTCTGTCATTTGTACTTCTTGTGTAATTAAAAGGTACTAAAAGAGAATTAGTAAGAAAATAAGGGTTATCTGTCAAACCCCCCCCCCAAAAAAACAAAAAACATATGACATTGGTTTAATATAAATGTTAAAAAAAAAAAAAGTAGACTTTGGAGTTAAGTCCTAAAGAATAGGTAGCATTTAGAAAGGAGCAGGAAAGCAGTATGAAAAAAGGATATCCTGCTAGGTAAGAAAGTTCTTGGTATATTCTAGAACTATTGAGAGGATTGACCTGGCAAAAATAGGGAATTCTCATTGGATTACAATGGGGATGAAATTGGATGAATAGGTTTTGCTTATAGTGAAAAGCCTTAAATGCCAGAGTAAGGAATTTGGAATTCATCCTATGAGAATTTTTTCTTATCTGTCCTGGATTTAATTTAACTTAATTAATTTTTAATTGACACATACTGATTGTATGTATTTATAGGGCACAGAGTTATATTTCAATACATGTGCACATGTGTGATGATCAAATCAGGGTAATTAGCATATTCATCACTGCAAAAATTTATCATTTCTTTGAGATGAGAGTATTTGAGCTCCTCTCTTCAATTGAGAACATACAATATTGTTAATGATAGATGCCTAGAACTACTGTAGACCACTAGAACTTACTTATCCTTTGTAGCTGTGATTTTTGTATCTGTTAACCAACCTCTTTCTATCCCCCCATTCCCAGTTACTAGTAACCACAATTCTACTCTCAACTTCTATAAGCTCAACTTTTTTTCTTTAGTTCCCATGTATAAGTGAGAACATGCAGTATTTATCTTTCTGTGCCTGACTTATTTTACTTAACATAATGTCTTCCAGGCTTATCCATGTTGCCTCAAATGACCGAATTTCATTTCTTTTTATGGCTGAGTAGAATTCCATTGCGTATATATACATTTTCTTTATCCATTCATCTGTGGATGGACACGTAGGTTGATTCCATATGTTAGCTATTGTGAATAGTGCTGCAATAAACGTGGCGTGCAGATCTCTCTCCAGTATGCTAATTTCCTTTCCTTGGGATAAATATCCAGCAGCGGGATTGCTGGATCATATTGTCATTCTATTTTTAGTTTTTTGAGGAATCTCTGTACTGTTTTCCATAATGTCTGTACTAATTTACATTCCCACCAACAGTGTCTAAGAGTTCCCTTTTCTCTGCATCCTTGCCAGCGTTTGCTATTTTCTGTCTTTTCGATAACAGACACTCTAACTGGAGTGAGATGATACCTTGTTCTGGTTTTGGCATCCTATGAGAAGTTTTTAATTGAAACGTGATATCCAATCAATGTTTTGAAAAAATTAACCTGACTACAGTGTGTACAGTAATTGAGCACAGGAAGTAATGGATATCAGAGGTAACTGTTGGTGCCAAAGGTGAGTTAGTTTGGCAGAGGAGTGAATAAAAAGGAAGTGAATAATTAAAGAGATATTTTAAATGAAAAAAGTGCCAGGTCTTGGTGGTCAGTTAGATTCCCTGCAGATTATCAGAGACTGAGAAATGGTGCAGTCATAGACTAATTGAGAGGAAAACTGAGGTTTGATGGGGAAATGAGATTAAATTCTGGAAACTGGTCAAAGAGATTGACAACATAGAGAACTAAGTGGAATTGGTGACTTTGAGATTGTGGTTTCAGGTGACTACAAGGATGGAACATACAAGATAAGTTAAAATTGTATCAATGAATGAAAACTTAATGGATGAGGAAATTAAGGCAGCATTTAAGCCTCATTTATTTTAAAAGGAGAAAAGTCAATATAGACAGGAAAAAAGGGCTGTTCCTCTCTCTAGGAGGGTAGTGGTCTTTGGACCACTCATTGGCTACAAATGACATCTCTCAGGCTTTCCCCTAGTTATGAGGATGATAGAGCTTGGTGCATGTGGCCTCAGCAGGGTGACCCTGTATTCAGAAGTCCTGCCTGTGGGAAAGCACATGAGTTTCTCATGGAGACTGATAGCTAACCAGGGAAACACACTGCTGAGGAGCAGCTGGGAACCACTGTGGTATGTCTTTTCATACCGATTAAATGTCACATATGAATGCAAAGCGATGCCTTTAAAAAGATAAATTTCATAGAGAATATAACATATTCTATGTGAAAAATATATTTCAGGATTTAGTGTTCATCCCACGAGTATATTGGGCATATAATACTGCTTTATTTAAGCTGCTGTCTGATTTTTTACTAGTAATAATTTACCGCTAATTCTTTTTTTCTTCAAAATGTTTTTAATGACATTTTCCTTAAACATACTTATGGTATATAGGCAACGAGATAGAAGAAATCAGTGGACTAGAGATGTGTGGCAATTTAACTCACCTTAGTTTGGCCAACAACAAGATCACAGCAATTAATGGCTTAAACACGTTACCAATCAGAATACTTTGCCTGGTGAGTCTAATAAAAATGTTATTCTTTATACAAATAGTAGTTAACATTTTAGTAAATGTATGAATTATGACTACGTAGGGTATTTTAAATGTCTGAACAGCAAACCTCTTCATGAAATGTTACTGTCTTAAGTTTTGTTTGCTCCTTCCTATATCTGTATTTGTGTGTGTGTGCACGTGCATGTGTGATCAGTATTTCATGCTAAGTAAAATGATTTTCTAATTTGATAGCCAAATTCAGTTTTTTAAAAAGTCGACTTTTTATGCTGGAAAAGAGAGGTATACTCCTAACAAGTATTTAAAATCGAAGTTTTGTTTGCTCCTTCCTATATCTGTATTTGTGTGTGTGTGCACGTGCATGTGTGATCAATATTTCATGCTAAGTAAAATGATTTTCTAATTTGATAGCCAAATTCAGTTTTTTAAAAAGTAGACTTTTTATGCTGGAAAAGAGAGGTATACTTCTAACAAGTATTTAAAATCAGCTTTATAATACTGTATTGGTGAAAATAACATTTAAGCATAACATTTATTGCTATTGAGACTTTATTGCCTTCAAATGAACCACAAGATGTTTCCTGGGCACTGAGTTTTGGCAGTCCTTTTATATTAATACATGGTAGTCACCCATTGTAGGAAATCAGAAATAGTGCTGACAATAAATGAGCAATTGCAGTCAGAAAGTTTAAGTTTGATTATTTTTTCCCCATGGAGAGCACTCTTCTTAAGCTATGTGACATGCTGTGTGACTATGACTCAATGAAAATAGAGACCATTTACAAAGAAATCAGCAGGATCATAATAGCTCCAAAGATATACACAATATTTAAAAAATAACAGTATGGTTCGCTCATTTGGGGGCTAATAATATTGTTTGTGGATTATCCAGGATTGTTCTTTCTTTCCTCCTCTCTCCTACTTCTTACCCTTGCATGCCTTTGTAGTTCTTCATTACATCTGTGACAGGGTCGGCAGGGATGAATTCAAGCCATGAAGCTTATAGCTTATGAATTTCTTATGTGAACTATCCCATAGGAGGGTGTCGAACTAATGTTTGAAATGACATCTTGGTTTATCTGCAGATTTTTAACTTATACAATATACTACTCCTGTCTTATTTAACCACAGATCACTAAAGATTGGCTATGTATTAAATTTTTTTCCCCTGAGCTTAGAGCTCAAAGTGTTTGTTGAGACCCATCCATACCTGCAGTGAGGTAGGTGAGGGTAAAGTACTGGCACCCCAGGACTGAGGATGACACTAAGGCTGGAAAGGTTTCATAATTTCCCTTAGGTTTCATGTTTTCTGCCTATGAAGGCATGTTAGCAAAGCATAAATGAAAATGAATTTGATAAATTGGATTGAAAAATTTTAAATTATAAAAGAAAGCTATGTTTTAAAATTATGATGATCTGAATGCTTATTGGCAGTATGTTCTATTCATTTTGTACTTTGTTAGAACCATATTCTTTTCTCTACATATGTTCTCTGTATTGACATTCCCACTAATTTTAAGTAGAGTGTAAGTCGAAAGAGATCTGGGGGTGTACTTAAGAGAAAGGGAATTTATCTCATTATTAAGAATAATAGCACATAGCACTTTCATCCTAAAAGTTTGTTTCAATAACTAGTTACCCCTGTTAACAATTCTGTCGGAAATAGATTTTAGAAATAGCATAAAATACTTATTTTTTTCTACAAATAGATTTAGTTGAGTATTTCCCAATCTCCACCCCCATCACCCAAGATGAACTAGAAAATACAGAATATGCTGTTATTGATTATCCTTAAATTTTTTGAGAACAGGTAGATGTATTAGTCCATTTCTGTTGCTTATAACAAAATACCTGAAATTGGGTAATTTATAAAGAAACTATTTATTGCTTACAATTTCAGGGGCTGGGAAGTCCAAAGTCCAGGGAACACATCTGGTGAAGGTTTTGTTCTTGTTGGTGACTCTATTCAGTGACTCAAGGTGACATGTGTTGGATGGCAGAGTAGAGAGAGAGCTAACTCCTCACACTTTCTCCTTTTAAAGCCCTCAGATCCACGCCCATGACCGCCATTAAACCATCAACTTATTAATCCATTCACTATGGAATGGTCCTCACAATCTAATCACCTCTTCAAGGCCCCATCTTTCAATTATCATAATCGGATTTCCCACCCTCGACAGTTACAGTGGGGATTAAGCTTCAGTGACTTCAGGGGGACATTCAATCCACTGCAGAAGGTTTTCTTTTCCAAATTTTAATAAAATCTATAAGATAAAATGATACACACTTGTTTAAACAGTTTTTAACACTTTTATTTTTAATTTGTGGAATCAGAAAACCATTTAGTTACTGTTGAAAATAATTCTTTTTACAATTTAGAAAAAGAACAGCTCACGGTATGAACCAATCGTTAATTCTCGACCATCATCTCTTACGATAAATGTGAGGGGAAAATGTGGTTCATTAATGAGCTATTCTGTCACCCAGCTTTTTAGCAAGTAATGACAATGTTTCCCAAACTTTAAAATTCACTTTGTCATAGTAAAAGCCACTTGTTTTTTCTGTCCCAAACTGGAAGATTAAGAATGTTTCTGATTTCATTTATTTAAGAAAATAACTTCTCTCTGAAAGTCTTTTCCCTGCTAATCATTATAAAATGAGCAGAATTGTTCATGCAGAAACTGATGCCACTTTTAGGAGTGATGCATCAGTTATTTTGCACTGGATAAAGTACTTAACTATATGCCTTTCAATTCAGAAATTCTGTGATTCTGAAATTTTCTCAGTTCTGGTTTCTTTGATGACCACAGGCTAATTAAACTTTTCTGTGCCTCACTCAATTCATATCACCTTCCACTTTGAAAGCCATCAGAGGCACTGTGAAGAATTACAGTCTATCTGCCACATCTAAAGCACTTGGGAAGAAGTGTATTGTATATAAATTTGATGTATGGGCATATTTTGAATAGGATATTGAGGTTTTACTTCAATATAGTAAATTAATTTGGATATGATGTTCAGTGTAGTGTGCTTTTTTCTTTTCCTTCTCTAGTACACTTTCTGTAACTTTTTTGAACTCTGAACAGAAGGAAATTTGATTTCACTTTGGCAAATGGGATTATGAATAGTTTTTCTTTTTGTTATGAAAATTTTAAGAGTAAAAAGAATAGGATAATAAGCCCTCATGTGCTATCTCCCAGCTTTATAGATTATCAGCATTTTATTAACATATTTTAAAGAGCCATAGAATTATACTAATGAACACAAATCTTGCTCATTAAGTAAAATTGTATGAAAAATAGCATGAAAATTGCTCTTGCTATTAAATATACCAGGAAACATGTACCAGGAAAAATCTTGTAGATGGAAGAGAATACTATAATTTAATATTTTAGTTCTTAAATGCTTATTAGGTTTTAAAAGTATAAGAATGGGTACAACATAACATTAATTGAAACCTCAAAATTACTCTTTATTAAGATTCTTGGCTCAAACTTACAGTTTAGTTTTACTATGATTTAATATTTTAGTTCTTAAATGCTTATTAGGTTTTAAAAGTATAAGAATGGGTACAACATGACATTAATTGAAACCTCAAAATTACTCTTTATTAAGATTCTTGGCTCAAACTTACAGTTTAGTTTTACTATAACATTTTCTTATACCTCAAGGATAAGGAACCCAAGGAAAGATGAAGTATGTTGAAAAATGTACAAGAAAATGCAAATTATTGTTTTTATTTGTTGTTATGGGTACATGGAGGTTGAAGAAGAGGGCAACATTGAAGTCTTGAATCTATTTTATTCTCAATGTCTGAGAGGATGCTTATGTGTGAATTATTGAAGAACTTAGTTTAGTTATCTGTTGTATGCAGGCCACCCTCACTGTAATGAGTTGGAGAAATAACCATTTTATTAGCTAATGATTCTGTAATCTGAGCTGGGTTCAGCTGGGTGGTTCTTCTGCTTGGCTTGCTGCATTCAGCTGCCATATTGGTTAGGGGCTTGACTCCCTTGGAAGGCTGAGATGGCTGGGGTTTTCTCTCTATTTAATCTCAGGGCCTCTCTGCATGTGACTTCTCCTTCTCACTACAAGTTCTCTCCAAAAGAGTGCCTGGAGTTCTGACATGGTAGCTCAAGGCTCCCAAGACATGAAAGGAGAAGCTTCCAGACCTTCTTAAGTCATAGGTGTGGAACTGGCACACTTCTGCTATGTCTTTTAGTTAAGGCAAGTCATAGTTCCAGCCTAGATATAAGAGGTGGGAACTGCACAAGAGCATGAATAACTGGAGGCCACCAAGGTAACAGACCACCACAGTCCTCATAATATAAAGTCACTATATTTAGAATGTTTCTGAAAACAAAGCATATGTGGGAATTACAATATTCAAGTGGTTTATTGTGATGGCGATGAAAGAATTGCATTAAACTTATATTTCTAAAGATAAACATGGAGTTATGCTGCCCTTAGACTTTAGGTGTGCAATGTTAAAAGCTTATACTACCTAGCTTTTGTCTTTCCTACTGATTTGAATGCTCATTTTGCTTGAATGTTAATGATAATATTATAACCTATCTTCTACCTGAGAAACAGGGATTTCTTTCTGGGGTGTGTGTATGTGTTCAGGGAGTGAATGATGGAGACGGGGCAGGGTGGGGAGGGACAAAAATGGCTTGTTGGTATTTTAGGAGATCTGGCGCAGTATCCAAAATGAACACTTGCCATTACAACTTTTCCTACGAGAGGCCATTAAGTGTATTTTGTCCATTTTAGAGCAATAACCAGATTGAGAAGATCACAGGTTTAGAGGATCTGCAAGTCTTGCAGAACCTGGATCTGTCCCACAATCAGATAAGTAGCCTCAAAGGCTTAGAGAATCATGACCTCCTGGAAGTTATCAACCTAGAGGATAATAAGGTAATGTCATACTTTACACATCTTGGTTTCAATGTCTACACAAGAGGACATATTAAAGACCTTAGCACAAACACCCCATTTTTGGGTTCTCAAGGGCTGTCACATTAAATGCCAGCTTAGAAATATTATTCTAGCAAATTTCCTAGAGCAGTAGTTGCAGGACTGTTTTTTAAAAATACTTAGAATTCTTAATTTTTGAAAATTTGATGATTCCTAATTACCTTATTGTATAGGTTTAAACTGCAACCACATGCACCTGATTTCCTGAAGTAGATGTGTTCATGCAAAATTTTGTGCAGATTACGAATGTCTAAAATGTCAGAGCAAGGAAATTAGAGATATGAGAATAGCCTCAGGCTGGTGTTTCCCTATGCCTACAATTTAAAGAGAAAACTGGGTGAGGGGTGGAGAGAGGTGGGGGGATATTGGCCAAAAGATACAAAATTTCAGTTAGCTAGGAGGAATGAGTTCAAGAGACCTACTGTACAACATGGTGACTATAGTTAATAATAATATATAGTCATCCCTCAGTATCCGTGAGGGTTAGGATCCAAGACCCCCCAAAGATACCAAAAGCTGTAGATACAAAATAGCATAGTATTTGCATATAACCTATGCACCTTCTCCTGTATACTTTAAGTCATCTCTAGATTACTTATGATACCTAATACAGTGCCTACACATCACTTTATTTGCATGGATTCATTGTAGTACTTGGCACAGCCAATTCAAGTTTTGCTTTTTGGAACTTTGTGTATTTTTTTTTCCTGAATGTTTTTGATCCATAGTTGGTTGAATCCACAGACGTGGAGCTCTGGAAATGGAGGACTGACTGTATTGTATTTTTGAAAAATGCTAAGAGAGTAGATTTTAAATGTTCTCACCACAAAATGATAACTTTGTGAGGTAATGAATATGTTAACTAGCTAGATCTAGCCATTCCATAATGTATATGTATTTCAAAACATCATGTTGTGCATAATAAATACATATGGTTTTATCTGTCAATATAAATTTTTTTTTTTTGTCTTTTTTCCGTGTCCGGCAACGGATCGCAACCCTCAGTGTTGCCCCCGTACCGGACCGGGGACCGGCAACGGGATTGCAACCCTCGGTGTTGCTCCCGCACCCCGCTCAGCCAGTGAGCGGGAACCGGTCCGTATGTGGGATCCGAACCCTCGGACGGGAGCGCCGCCGCGCTTCCCAAGCGGTGCACTATCCAGTGTGCCACCGGGCCGGCCCAATATAAATTTTTTAAATGCAAATACTCTAGGAAAGGCTTAAACCATTTTAAAAATAAAGAGACACAGGAAGTGAATTCTTACACCCAATTGGTAATAACGATAGTGTAAGTCCCTGATCTGCATGATGAGTTGGGGATTGGTCTTAGTCAATCTTGCACGGATAGCTTAATGAACACTTTACCTGAAGAATTATGTAAATTGGCTTTCATTCTTAATTACATTTTATTTTTAATTAAAGCATTTGTTAAATCCTTATCATGGCATATTAAGTTGGTACCTATGACTGATTTCTTATGCAATAAGGTCTACAAAGTGATTTTTTTCATATTGAGTACTTTATCACATTTTGGGGGGAAAGATTTCATAAGAAAGATAAATGTTTATTTCTTCTTAAAAATGAAAATTTGGCCCAACCCTAAGAGAGACAGTCAGTGCTGGGGCAAGATGTGACAATGTGAAGACCTGGCTCTGCTCTGCTGTGGTGGCGCTTATCAGTTTTGTCTGATGGCTTTTTCTCCCACAAACTTCCATCACCTGTAGGTTGCTAAAAATCAAGAAAAGTCAGTCATTAGGTTTGGGAATAAGTGGATTTTTAATCACAAACAAAACTGTTCATCCTCAGGCTCACCTGATTTATATATTAAATTGTTTTGGTGACTTCTTAAGTTCTAGTGCGTGACCCTTGTTCACTGTGCCCTGTGTCTTAGGAAGTCAGCATAATCTCTATTTCATATGGTTTTGATGTCCTTTTCATGCAATCGCCATTGAAGATTGATTTTCAAAAAAATTTCCTACCTAAAATGGTTCTCACATAAATACAGGGGGTGTTGGAAACGTGGAATGCACTCATTAAATTCCAACTCATTGCATCTCAGGATCTAGGAAAAGGAGTAATAGTAATGATAATAGTAACAATTACAGTCACAGAATGATCTAGAGATATTCGCTGAGTACTTTACACACCAGGCACTGATCTAAGCATTTTACGTATCTCAGTTAATCCTCATCATAACATTGTTTTATGGCTTGCTACAAATATAATGCGAGCCACAGATGTGAGCCACAGATATTATTTGAAGTTCCCTAAAAGCCACCATAAAAAATGTAAAAAGAAACAGGTGAAATTAATTTTAATGTATTTGACTTACCCCCATATACCCCAAATATTATCATTTCAACATGTAATCTGTATTCAAAATTATTGATGAGATATATTATCTTTTATTGTTTCATGCTAAGTTTTGGGCATCTGGTTGTATTTCACACTTAGAGTATCTCTCTATTCCTCCCAGCCATGCTTCAAGTGCTAAGTAGCCACTTGTGCTAGTAGCTACCGTATTGGAAGGATCGGAGTATATTACTGTCTTTCATTTCAAGAGACTTTTCAAATTACATTTGAAAAAGTTTAAAGAAAAAAGGAGTATCATTAAATGAAGAAAGGAGTTTATAATTTTCAAATGTTAAAGAGACTCCACCAAAAATAAGTGGCCTTGTGTCCCAAAGGGGGATCCTTTGGCAACAATTGGGTCCGTGACGATAACATAATTCCCTGGCTCCCCACTGGGCAGGTCGGGGAGAACCAATAGTACTTTGAAATATTCTTTGAGGCATTGGAAGAGTTCCTCAGAGATTTCTCCAGGTCTACTGATAATACTGTGTATCAGGGATGGAAAAATGTGTCATTTAAAAGAAACCTAACATAGCTTCTGCTTTTCATGTGATTAATTTGATGTTGGGAATATTGTTTTATTAGTATAAATATAATATTTCATCAATATTATATTTACTTGGTTTTAGCTCTCGGAACATCGTAGTACCTACGTGTGATAGTTTGAATGTGGTTTCCAAAGGTCCTTTCAAAGGTCCTTTGTTTGGGGGCCTTTTGTCACTCTCCACTTCTGTTCATGTATGCGAGCAAAAGGAATTTTCAAGGAATTAAATACAATCTGGCTTCTAAGTGAACCTTATTTCTCTCTGGATTTAAGTTTGTTAGGCCTGTAAAGAGAGGAGTTGGATCAGACAATTCCTTAGGGCACCTGGGGTCTCCAGGGGCTGACAACAGTGATGCAGAGGTGGCTGGGGCTGGGTATAGAAGGTGCTGGCGTGATGAGGGCTCCTGCTAAAATCAGTCTCCATTCCACCTGGCCAAGGTACCACTGCCATGGGATGCAGACAGGAAGGAGGACCCTCTGAGGATTTTGGCCTCTTTACATCCAGAGCAGCTGGCCAAGGCAGAGCAGCCTGAGCTGCTATATAGTCACAAAGGCAGCAGAAGCTGTCCCAGCCACTGCTTTCTCTGGATAGCCTTGGCTCTCTGCAGAGCGCGGATGATGGGTGCATGCCTTGAGCCCAGGTCCTGATGCTGCCTCTTCACTTTTCAAATACACATTGAACTTTTGGCCCAAGGCTAATGTGACTTTACTCTTTGCCCACGGCCCCTTACTTAATGCCTGCGTCGTGGTGGTGGACTTGGCCTGCTTCTTGGTGACCTGGCTTCGTGGCAGTGGAGTCAGCCTGCTCAATTGTCCCTTGCCTAGCTGTAGCGCTGACTCACTAGAATGCAGGCTGCTGACCTGAGGCCATGTGTGCCACAGCCAGCTGACTTGGTTAGGCCAGCAGTGCAGGACAGAGGGCCTGTTACAGCCAGTTCATGTGACTGGGGAGGAGACCAGCACTCCTAGTGGCAGCTGGTGGAGCCGAGGGCTCCCTTGCAGAAGGGGTTGGAATGCCAACTTGCAGGAACTTTCTTCTAATCCTCATACAGACCAAGCTTATTTCCACCTCAGGAGCTTTATAACATCTGACATCTCTGCTAGAAGATTTTCCCCAAATTTTCAAAACAATTCATTCCATGTCATTTAAGCTTCTATGCAAATCCTCTCCAAAAAAGGCCTCTGACCACCTCTGGTCTCTCCAGTGTCTACTCCCTGTTTTCTTTATTCCTTCACACTAGTTTATTTATCATTAGTACTTACTACTGCCCAAGTAATATCATATATCATATTATATATTATACATATTATATATTATAACATTATATCATAATGTAAGATATTATAATATTATATCACATTATATGATATATCATATTTTTACATCTTTAGGAGTAAAGATTTTTCTTTCCCACTAGCATGTTAGCTTCACGGGCTCAGGGATCTTATCTTGTTTACTCTGTGCAATGCCTAGTTTGTAGTTGGCACTCAAGAGTTTTTGTTGACTGAATGCATGACTCTCAGGAGCCCTCGGGAGCACCCAGATTTGCCTCTGTTCCATCAAGTGCTTGGTTGGTGTTTAAGGTGCATGTAATAAGATTCTAGAATGACTGTATAAAAGAAGTGAGGCTCCAGTGTTTTCCTGCTGGATGGAGAGAGGAGACAGAGACTGGAGATGAGAGGAATTGTTTGACCTGAGACGATGAGGGCCTTACATAAAGCAGTGCTAGTGAGGAAAGAGATGGAATGCTGGCTTCCAGAAAGATTCCTGAGGTAGAACTAATAGGACAGATTGGAGGTGGTGGGTAAGGCAGATTTTGCTGAAGAGGGGTCCCAGGCTCCCCACTCAGGTGACTGGGGGATAGAGGTGCCATCTAGCCTCCTTCCACAGTGATCCAGAACCCCGGGGGCCTTGGGCATCTGTGTTCCCCTTCCAAGAGTAGGACGAGGTTGCTAAGAGGGGTGCAAGTGTAGGCGTCCTGGGGGTTCAGCTGAATCGGCAAAGTGCAGCAGATACTGGTTGTCCTATGTGGCCCCTCTCTCTGCTGCACACCGTCACCTGCAGCAGATCCCACCCTTACCTCTCCTCTCCACCAAGGCCACAGACCCAAGACCCTGTGTGTGTAACCAGCTTTCACGGAAGGTGTAGGGACAGCAGCATCCCAGACGACCTAAAGTGAAATTTTGCCAGAACAGTTATATAGTATTCTTAGAGGAACTATGTTTCCTATTGTCTTTCTGCATTTAGTCTGTTGATGATAATTTGTTTCTTTGATTGAACAGATTGCTGAGCTGAGTGAAATAGAATACATTGAAAACCTACCTATCCTTCGAATTCTCAGTCTTCTAAGAAATCCAATTCAGGTGAGAGACCATTTAATCAGGGAGGGGAAAGCGGATGAGGACTATCTTGGAATTCTTTTCCAAGAAGCACTTTTGATAAAAAACATCAGGAATGTGAATACAGTTTGTTTATCTTCATTCTCTGTCTCTTAGGAAACAATTAGAAGGGTTAAGTAGGACTTAAAGGCTTGATTTTTAGAAATAAGATCTTTCTTGACTCTGCTGTGAGAGAAAGTAAAGCCTGAAATTGATCATTTACCTGCTGTGCGTGGTCAGCTGTGACTTATCCTGGGCGGGACTAAAGATCACAGGAGGGAGCTAATCAGATTGCAGAGCAATGTTCTTTTACATTAGAGGAGGCAAGATGCCAGTATGGTTCCTATTTTATAACAGGGAAGAAAAAATCTAAGGTAATTTACCTGAGATAGTCATGAAATTGATATGGTTGTAAAATAATTATAGAACAAAATAATATATTTCCTAGGGGTTCTTAACCTTCGGGACTCAAGGATCGGGGACTGTTTTCCAGGTCCCTGTTTTCCTCTCCAGTGATAGATCCTTTCTCCTGGCCTCTTTCCCCTCCCTCCTTGTCCATCTGTCCTTCATCCCATCTTTCTACTTATATCCTCCACTTAATGTTTCCACAGACTTTTGACTTCGTACATATCTCTTAGTACCTTTCTTTTTGTGTGTATCTTAATGAACATGTCTGAACATAAAATTTACAACAAAATCAAAAAGAAAAAAAAGAAGAAAGATTTCAAAATAAAAATAGCCCTTGGTGTGGGAATGGTGGCAGGCAATTTATTATTTATTTATTTATTTTTTTGTCTTTTTCGGGACTGGTAGGGGGATCGCAACCCTTGGTGTGGTGTCGCCCACACCACGCTCAGCCAGTGAGCGCACCGGTCATTCCTATATAGGATCCGAACCCGCGGTGGAAGCGCTGCTGCGCTCCCAGCGCCGCACTCTCCCGATTGCGCCACAGCGATTGCGCCACAGCGGGCAATTTCAAAGCATCTCTGGTGGGCGGAGCCCGTGGCGCACTTGGGAGAGTGCGGCTCTGGGAGCTCAGCAGCGCTCCCGCTGCGGGTTCGGATCCTATATAGGGATGACTGGTGCACTCACAGTGCTCACTGGCTGAGTGCGTGCAGCCGGTCTCAAAAAGGACCAAAAAAAAAGCATCTCTGGGAAAGTAAGGAGCAGGGCTTAAAGTGACCGTCACACCCCAATTCAGATCCATGAAGAGTGTGCGTATCCATGAATGAACATCATGAACCCTTTTGTGCATGTCAACTCATTTATATACAACCCCAGCAACATTTGCACATGGAGGTACATAAAAGATACCTTTGTTGTTCACTTTATGTGCATTCTCATCTGTAAGAGGCATCTTCCATGAATTTCTTTCCCTTAACAGAGATGTAGCTTCTTAATACAAAAACCTCTAATTATATTTCTAAAAGGCAGGTAATCCTAATACAGCAGATGATAGGGAGAAATAAGAAATTTGTTTTATAAATGAATATTATTTTATTATTGTAAAGCCAATTTATAAGTAATATAAATTAATATGAAATAATATAAAAATAAATGAAATATAGCCATGCATCACAATGACAGGGATGCTTTCTGAGAAATGCATCATTAGGTGATTTTGTCATCATGCAAACATTGTATGTAGAATTCACTTACACACCTAGATGGCATAGCCTACTACACACCTAGGCTATATGGTACAGCTACTGTCGTATGTGGCCCGTTGTTGACTGAAACGTTGTTATAAAGAGCGTGACTGTAATAGTAAATTATAGTGTTTCATTTTATTCAGTAAATAATGAATAATAAAGCTTCATTATTTACTGAATATAATGAAACTCTTTGGAGTCAGAAGACAGGATTTGAGTCACTGGCCATGGAACCTTAGATGAGACACTTCACCTCTCTGAGGCTTGGTTGTTTTCCTCTTTAGAAATGTGGATAATCCTACCATCCTGCTAATCTCACAGGGAGATGAATGAGGTCACACATTTGAAGAGTTTAATAAATTACAAGGCACGATCTGCATTTGATTAACATAAGGGGACTGGTAAGCGTGGAATGTAGAGACCTGCGAGGGTGTGTGTGGGAATGAGGGGGTAGCAGGTGGAAGATCCAGGCTCCTGAAGATAGAACGCTGGTGCCTATTGATCTGGGTAAAGGAAGGCAATTGACTAGTCCTCTTGGTGTTTTAAATAGGAAAAATCTGAATATTGGTTCTTCGTAATTTTTATGCTACTGCGATTAACAGAATTAGATCAGAAGAAGATTAAAGTGGAAGAAAAGGTATGTGATCCTGTCATTTCATGTGTTTATGGTTAACATGCTCCAAAGCTTATGCTGCCTGCTGCAGAACCAATACGATCAATAAATGAGAAACGTAAGAATATATAAATGAATTCTTTATTTAGGACATGTGTCCATGTCCTAGGGTCTGTCAGTTTAATCCTCTGCAAAGCTGAGCATCGACACAAATGCCGTGAAAGGCCTGCTGCTGGCACAGTGAAAAGCTTAGCAATGGGGGACAGAAGCACTGTCCACTTACCTAGGCTGGCAGTGTTAATGCAGACCGTCATTTCGGTTAACTGTCATTTGGAGGGTATATGATTCTGTGTTACTTTAAAAATTCATTTAACACTGATTATAATGTCCTTCTCCACATAATGAAATGGTACTCAAATAAATCACTATTCTGATATTGTTAATTCTTAATTCTTTTTAAAATCATGATTCATCTGATCACACGATTTCAGAGTAACCAGACCTTGAATGCTGGCACCTGCTTTGTCTTGCTTTAGTGGCTGGTGACAGCTGAAATCTCTTACACTGAATGCAAATTTGAGATGGGAATGAAAACAGGTATAAATACGTAGAGAAGTACATATTCCATCTCATAAATGCCTTTCTGAAATCTCTGTTAAAAATAGTTACAGATGCTAGCCTGTTATTATTCTCATACTCAAAGGTTCTTATTAGACTTCTCTTTCCCTTTAATGTTTTGCAAAGGGAGTAAATTTTAAAACCACATGTTAAGTAAAGGTAGATGAGGATAATGGATTGAGAGGGATGGCAAAGACCATGGGCTAGAGCACTGTGCATTAGGAAGGAAAGGCCTATATCCTTGAATGAAGAAGGTTATGCTAAGAGGAGGAAGTTTTGGTAGAATTTGAGATGATGGGAATAGTTTTAAGGAGCTGCCATGAGAAAAAAATTCCCCAATATCAACTACCTGGAGTTTACAGCTTTAAATTTTATTCCTTCTCATACTTAAAGTTGGAATGTTCACTATATTAAAAGTATTCATGGACTTTTTGTTTTTTTGCCTTTTCCCCTTGCAAACCAGGGAGTATGAGGATGGAGGGGATCAAAGAACTCCACTCCATATTTTAAAATAATTGTCATTATTTAGGTTTTAGGAAAGTTGGACTACACATGAAGACTGAATGCAAAGGTTCATGAGCATGGGTTAAATTATTTTGTATACCTGATTGCATGTCTAGATTATTTTATTAAAGAAAATCTAAGCCTTATCTTTTTTTTTAGAAACAAAATTTTTTTTTCTTTTACATTTCTAATTCTGGAAAAGGTGGAGGCAGTGAATAAATATGACCCCCCTCCTGAAGTGGTTGCGGCTCAAGATCACCTGACTCATGTTTGCAATAGCGTGATGCAGCCGCAGCGGATCTTTGACAGGTATTTATCAGGAATCGGTAGGGTAGAACTCAGGCTGGGCAAGCAAAATGCAGCCTCTTCATTTTCCCCAGCCTGTTTTGTGACCTGTTCATTTCCTACAGATGCCGCTTTCTTGCCTTCTCTGAGAGAAGGGGTCATAGTCTTTATCTGCTAGACTGTGTTGTCTCGGTTACAGTGTCGTCTCACCCACTTGAATGTGTTGCTCACTCTTCGGCATTTTCCCAAGCATAGTGATGAGCTGATTCATCTTCTCTGTCATCTGGCCACTTGTGTGGTAGCTAGCCTGTGCCATGCAACAGTGAAAGCTAATAATAATAATAATAATAATTTTCTCAACTCTTCTGCCTTAGGGTAGAAACACAGACCTTAACCTCTGTATTAATCCATATCTGTTTGCTTATAAAATAAATACCTGAAACTGGGTAATTTATAAAAAGTAGAATTTTTTCTTACAGTTTTGGGAGCCAGGATGTCCAAAGTCCAGGGAACACATCTGGTGAGGGCCTTGTTGGTGGGTGGTGACTCTTCACAGTGACGTAGTGTGTCATGTGGCAAAATGGCTTAAGTGAGAGAGAACTAAGCTTGTCAATTACTCTCCTTCTAAAGCCATTAGAACCACACCTATCACTCCGTGAATGGATCTATCTATTCCCGAGGGTACAGTCCTCATAATCTAATCTAATCACATCTTCAAGGACCCACTTTTCAATTACCATAGTAGGATTTTCTGCTCAACATCAACACAGTGGGGATTAAGTTTCTGATACATGGAACTTTGGGGAACACATTGAACTCGTATCAATCTCATTAACAGAAAATTAAATTGTGATCATTTACAGCCATTGCAAATTTTTCTTAGCTGTGAGTGAATGCTAAATACCCCTGCCAAAGAGCATTCCATGAATACAGATTATTAGGATTAAGGAGTCCCTAGCAGAAAGCCCAGCTGACCTAAGGAAAATCTGAAACAGTCTTTGCACTGAGCTGCAATCAGCCCAACAGGGAAGAGTTACCTGGCTTGGCTGAACATGTGAATAGAGTCTCTCGCCTCTAAATTCGAAGACAGATTTACCACGGTTTCTCCATTTCTTTTTAAACAATCTGTTGGAGCAGATGGCCACTTATTCTATAAGTATAATGCAGAAATTCTATCAATACCCAAAGGCGTTTTAAAAATGCTTGTAAAATCTCTTGGATATAAATGGCTTCTCTTCTTCATGTGATATTTGCTTCTGTACTTCACATGGTTGGTTTCCCACAGAGAGCAAAATGTTTTATTTTGCAACCCATGACATGATTTTTACATATAATTTAATAATGTAGACGTTGACAGTTTTATATGTTTATGGTAGCCCTCTAGGTGAAATGAATTATAATTTATTTACATACATCTGGAAAAGCACATTTGATATAAAAGATGGACATGTCCTCATTGTATTTCTTTTCTAGTTTATGATATTGCTAGTTGTTTCATGCTTTAGGGTACATTTATATAAAAGTATATATCAAAGAAATTTGCAGCCGTGTTTAATAAACACATACATCTTGATCATTTCTGGCTGTCAGGCAAACAAGAGCAAAGACCAAGCAGGCCCAGAAGTTCTGGGGTGGGGCAGGGTTCATTGTGAAACTCACAGAGACAGGATCCGTAGCTAGTTGTAGACCTGCCATTTCCTTTCCTACTCTGGGTCAGGCCACAGCTCTCTGGCAGCATCAGAAATCAGGCTCCAGGAGAGGAACCCTGACTCTCGGCTTGGGGACTTATATGCTGCCTTATTGGGGAATCACTGTCCCCTCTCCTGGCATAAGTGGGGTGAGGATACAGTATTAATGTGCCATGGCCAAACCTCGACTCTGGCCCGGTAGTCACTGACAGCTTCCTTACTCTCTGATGTGACCAAGTTCTCCAGGCTCATTTGGGACATGTCCTGTTCCAAATCTGGAATCAGCTATTTCTCCAAGAAGCCCAGGTTTTAATGAGAAATGGCACTTCCCAATCCAAATCTGGGTGCTAGGGATGCTCATTACTACTTGCTTGGTCATTGTTTCTAGGCCTTTTAGTGGAAAGAGCTAGGAATATATTTCTTTCCTTCCTTCCTTCCTTCCTTCCTTCCTTCCTTCCTTCCTTCCTTCCTTCCTTCCATCCACTATCCTGTCTATCTGTACCTACTTATGTACATCTATTCAATCTATCTATACCTATTTCTCTTATCTATATCTAGATAGATCTCCATATACCTATAGATAGAAGGATTAAGTACCTCTTGAATTCATATTGATATTGATGATTCAATTTCAAGACTACAGTCAAGCTTTTATTTAATTTCCCCTCTATTATATCTGTATTTCCTTTTCTCCCACATCAAGAATCCTGGTTCTTAAGGATACAGAGGAAAATGGAATTATGAAATCCCATAATTTCTCATTTTTTAATCCCATAATACAGTGCAACAGTGTCAGAATACCTGTACTAATACCACCACCAACATGATCACTGAAAACATTAAAGTGTGTTTTGCCTACGTTCTATCCATCTCCTCTTTTTTTTATTGTGGTAAAATATATATAATATAAAATTTGCCACTTTAACCATTTTTAAGTGTACAGTTCAGTGGCGTTAAGTACATTCACGCTGTTGTTCAACCACCACCACCATCCATTTCTCAAACATTTACATCATCCCAGACAGAAGCTCTGTATCCATTAAGCCATAACTTCCTTTCTCCCCTGCTCCCAGCCCCTGATAACTTCTAATTCACTTCCTGTCTCTAGGAGTTTGCCTCTTCTATATATTTCATACAAGTATCAACCACCCCATTTAAAAATAGTATTGTGCTATATTTATATTGTCAGAACATAAACCCAGCACATACTATACTTTCTCCTTCTTTGCTCTCATTTAAGCTAAGTTCTGTGAGTAATTACATAGTTATTTCTCACTACCAGTCCTTATACTGATGTCTTTTGAGTTACTTTGGTTGTATGAAGCTTTTTTTCTAGTAGATTCCTTAGGAAGGGTTATGGGATCAGCATCCCTTACATTCTTAAATTTAAAATTTAAAATTTAAAATTTTAAAAATTTTAAATTCAAAATTAAATTCTTAAATTTAAAATTCAGAATTAAAAATTAAATTCTTAAATCCTTAAATTCTTGCATGTTGACAATAATTTGTACACTTTATACTTGAAAGTCATTTTCGCTCAGTATAAAATTCATGGCTCACATTTTTTTCCTTGAATATAGTAGAGGTGTGTTACTCCATTTTCTTTTGGTATAAAACATTGTTGTCAAAATCTGGTGAAAATTTAATTTTCTTTCCCTTATAAGTCATGTGCTTTCTTTTTCTAGTTGAACAGATTCTTTAAAAAATTTATTTTTTTTCAATCTACATGTTCATAAAACAGATTTTTTTTTTCTTTTTCTTCAAAGTCCAGTAGTTTTACTAGACCATGTCTTGGTGCTTGTCACTCTGGGACGATATTTCAGGTATAAATGTGTGCCCTTTTAATGTGTAGGATTTTTTTTTTAATTTCATAAAAGTTTTCTTGAGTTACAGTCTTTAATATTTTTCTGTTCCTTTTGGTTTTCTTCTTCAGTAAGATCTCCTTTGCCTGTTTCAATGTTTGTCACTTTCTCTGAAATCTTTTTTTCCCTTTAGTTATTTTTTTAAAAACTTATTTTGAGATAATTGTAGATGCAGGTGTAAGAAATAAAACACAGAAATTCCATATACCTTTAACCCAGTTTTCCCCAAAGGTGGTATCTTGCATAACTATGGAAGAATATCAAAACCAGGAAATTGACCAGAAAATTCACTGACCTTATAAGATTTCACCAGTTTTGCATGTGCTCTTGTGTGTCTTTAGTTCTGTTTCCTTCTATGCAGTTTTATCACATGTGTAGGTTCATCTGAGCACCACTATACTCAAGATACAGAGCAGTTTCATCCTCAGGATCCTTTGTGATTCCTTTTAGTAGCCACAGTGCCTCCCTCCCTCTCATCTTCCCTAAGCCCTGCAATCCACTTATCTGTCCCCATCTCTATAATGTTATCATTTAAAGAATGTTATGTAAATGAAATCATACAGTGTATAACCTTTTGGGATTGATTGGCTTCTTTCCACCACCACCCCCACCCCCGTCAGCATAATTTCCTGGAAATTCGTCCAAGTTGTTGCATGTATCAACAGTTCATTCATTTTTATTGCTGAGCAGTATTCCTTGGTATGGATGTATCACGATTAGTTTAACCATTCACCTGTTGAAGGACATCTGGGCTGATTCCAGTGTTTGGCTACTACAAATAAAGCTGCTACGAACATGCACGTACTGTTTTTTGTGTGTGTGCAAAGTATATATACCTTATGTGTATCTTACGTTTCAGCCTGCTTGCTTCCAGCAGGGACTCAGTGGCTGTTTGGGGGTTCCCTTGTTCTCAGATCAGTCAGATGCTGCCCATTGCTTCTTTCTTCTTCCTGCAGACTCTAGTGCCATGCAGCTTCTGTGGGTTTGTGGTTTGTAGTGATACCTTTTTTAGCTGGTTTTGTTATATGTGTTTTTCATGGGCTTTTGCTCTCAAGTTTTTCTATTTTTTTTGTGGGTATTCAGAGAGATTAAAAAGCTATGCTGTTTCATCGTTTTCACAGAATGTTCACAGAATCCACATCTCAGCCATGTTTTTTAAAAAATATGTTTTATTCTGTATCTCTATACTTTGTGTCATGAGTGGAGTCCAAACACATTAGCTCAGCATGTTACAGGACATTTTATTAATAAACTCATTCTTTAGTCCAGCCTTCAGGCTTGGAAGCCAAGTCTAGAATCATGTATCAGCTCTTCCTTATTAGCTACTGCTTTGAGTAAGTTAATTAACTTCTCTGTACTTAAATATCTTCATGTGTTAAATGGGGATAATAATAGAAACATCTTCATTAGTTTCTTATGATAATTAAATGAGGTAATACATGTGAAACTTCTAGAATAGTGCCTGGCACATAGTAATTGCTCAGGTAAATTTTAGTTCTTACTGTTAAGTTTGCTTTGCATATCTGTGTTCTAATTCAATAGATATGGATGTTAAACTTCAACTCTCAGACAGAAGTCTTATTTCCTTCATTGATAAGTTCTAGGGGGAGTACTTTAACATTCAAGAACTAATGTATCTTACCATATTTTTCCTTTAAAAAATCTTGTTAAGGGCCGGCCTGGTGGCGCACTGCTACAGTGCGCTGCTTGGGAGTGCGGCGGCGCTCCCGCCGAGGGTTCGGATCCCACATACAGACCGGTTCCCGCTTACTGGCTGAGCAAGGTGCGGGCGCAGCACCGAGGGTTGCGATCCCGTTGCCGGTCCCGGTCCGGTACGGGCACGACACTGAGGGTTGCGATCCGTTGCCGGACACGAAAAAAGACAAAAAGGAAAAAAAAAAAATCTTGTTAAACTTACATAAATTTGTATTTTATATGATTTTATATATGCTTTGAATATTATTTTTGGCATATTATAATGAACTCTTTTCTGGAAAGTAGGGCTACCCTTCTATACAGTGTCTACATGTAGCAAGTGCTCATTTAGCTGAGTTAATTATGATTGTAACACAGAAACATTACCTAACGGGTGGTAATAATTGACTCTGATCCTGTGTTGCAGCACTCTTCCCAGTCTGGATGCCCCTTATCCTATGTTGATATTAGCTGGTCCTCAAGCTTGTGGTAAACGAGAACTTGCCCACCGCCTCTGCAGACAGTTTAGTACTTACTTCAGATACGGGTAAGTTTATTTGTTGGCTTGTGTGACAGAAGTAAGCTTTTGTTTATTGGTTTATTGGCTTGTTAGAAGTTTGTTTATCCAAGTTGCATGTATCAATAGTTCTTTCCTAGTAAAATCTCAGATATTGATAATTTGGGCTATTAATTTTAAGCAAGTTCAAAAATGTACAAAACAACTTAATGTATAAGTTACGTTTTACAGCAGAGCTCGAAGTGGTAAGTAAATTGAATGTTCAGTAGATATGAACTTTTGGTAAGGACAGAGCACTGTGAGAGTGTTGGTCCTTGAAGGTAAATTATTGATAAAATAGGACCACTGTGATTACCTGCTCCTGAAGTCTTGATTTATGTGGCATTCTAATCAATGTGGTAGAGATGATTGCTAAAGTGTACTCCTAGTAATAGAAGACCTTAACAAATGACAAGAAGAAACAAAATATTTTGTCTTCCTTGAAACAGACAGTAAACACATAGCAGTGACCCCCTCCCCAAACAAACAAACATGGCTCATTCATGCCATTTTCATGCATTTTTTCCATAAAAGGCTTATTAGCTTCTTTGCCATTTATTATTCTGTGATATACACTGTTTTTTTAAAACTTGAATCCTCCAAATGTTTAATGTAATTCAGCACCAGCCAAATCACTCTCCAGGGTTTGAGAATACACGTCTTCTTAATCAAGCATACTCGTATTTGAACGCAGGCCCCTCCTGCCGCTGTTCAGCATGACAGCAGGGATCGATGCGTGAGGGGCTGCACTGCGCTCTGGTGGCAGCCTCTCCTGTGTCTTCCTGGAACACACACCGATGGCACTTGTGCTTTTTTTTCAAAGTCAGGTCTTCCTCTTTAGAGGCATATTTCAGGAGGATGGAAAGAGTAGGAACAGCAAAATCTTTTCCTTTCCTGTCCTTCAGGTTAGCATTCAATGCCCTTAAAGTTTTCCAGAGCAGATGTTTTGACGAGCCATTCCCTAATGACCCAGTTAAAATAGAGGAAAGTATCTGAAAAACTAGACCCATCCCCAGAAAACCTCCAGCTGCATTTACAGATTTTTTTAGAGGTTTCTGGAAATCAGATTTAGAATTGTCATTGTGGTCTCTTAGGCTGACTTACTCTTTTATTTTTTATGTATGGCAAAGAAATTACTTTTAGATTAGTGGTGTCTGTGAGCTGAGGAGGTGACTACAGGGATATACAGGACAGTGAGAAAACTAAGTGCAAATTATTTTCTAATGCTGTAACAAAAAACATATCTTCCCTTAAGCCACATTCATTCAAACAATGTAAATACTATTTTAAACAGGTCCATTTATTTAGATATTTAAAAGTACATCCTTTATTTGAACAACTCTAGGACACATACTATAGATTTATTGATTAATATATTTTAAACACCCTGAAGTAACAAAAATAAAAGTTAATATTAGAATAAAAAAGTAGAGAGTACCATTGTGTTCATATGGGGGTACTGAACCTTTTTTAAAAGATCAGCCGAACACAGTGAATGGAAGGTCAAACTAGGGCAAGAGCGTATATGCTGACTATTCTGCTACGTATAAATTTGGAACCTTTTAGCAAACCAAAGTGACCTGCAGGAACCAAGGCTTTCTCTGGTTCCTTTCACATCTCTGATGTCAATTATGATGCAAATTGTTGGTAGGCCAGTCCTTTTTATTCGTTTGTGATATGCTACTGCCAAAGTATGCTTGGTCCATGTGTTGTTTCAGGTGTTTATTGGCTCATCATAAAGATTCTGATCCAATCTACCCTTACATTCTCACCTGGCTAGGCCCCCTACTTATTTATTTTCATTAAGTCCTGTATTTCCTCTATTAGAATCCTTGTCCATCATGCTTTTGAATGTCTGCTTTCCTTGCTTATCTGTAACCATAATGAGGGTAAGAGCCAATGTTAGCCTTGTTCACCTTTGAGTTCTCAGTGCCCAGCACATGGCCAGGCACTTAATATGTGTGTGATAAATACTTGTTAAATGAATAACTGATGGAGTGAGTGAATGGGCAGCTGAATTAATGGTGCTCTATGCCACATTTAGTGGAAATGACTGTGATAAGAAGCGTAGGTGATTTCCTTCCACCTCCACTAATGGATATATGGAAAGATGGATGGATTCATTCATTTGTTCAACCTTCCAATAAATATTTATTGCATTCTTCCCATTTATGTGCTAGTCCCTGAGGATACAGTGGGAGCAAGACTGGTGAGGTCCTTGCCTAATGACATTTGTAATATAGTGGAGAACTCAGACCTTAGATAATTAGTGCCTTGCAAAACTTGTGTGAAGGCACAAGGTGGCAAAACAAAATTGTAAAATCAACTTCATCCTCCTGGACTGTTACTGCTGCCACTGCTCTTTTTCTCCTCTGGCTGGAATTAGTGGCAACTGGGAAGGCTCCTAACCGCCCCCTACCAACTACATGCTCACTCCTCCCCCTGCCTAATGGCTCAGAAGCATTGTCCAGCCATTCATTGTCACCCTCACGCAGGTAGAGATCAGGGCTCATTCAACGGCAAATCATTCTAAGAATTTCATCAAGGCATGGATCAAAGACCATGTTACTGGATAAAAGAGGGTATTATATAGCTAGTTATTTCATCCATTAAGAAAGTAAGATAGTACTACCATTATATGCAGCAACTTTGTAGTTAAAACTAAAGATAAAACCAAAGCACATCCTCAGGGGCAAGCCACTGCTCTTGCTTGGATTTACTTTCCTTTAATTTTTCTCCAACATAAGTTTTATGGATTTTTAATTAAAAGAAAAGAAAAAAAGGCATAAATACAGATTCATTGTGAAACATAAAAGCATTAACAAAGGCACTTTCTCTGCCATTTTCTTAAGTCTTTTCTTTCTCTTCTACTTATTTCATTTTCTCCTGATATTTTGCTTCCTTTTAAAATTGTATTGATCTGACATCAAGACATTCAGTAAAATTTTCACAAGCTAAGTTGCCTGTGCAGATATACAAATATTAAAAACATAGCTCAGTCATACAGCAAATATTGGTGTGGCTGAGAGGTTTTCCTCTAGTCTGAGAGTTTTACTTTACTGTTTGTTCTTGGTTTTAGAAAATAGGTTGGATGTTCTTTCTTTACCTGTGTTAGTTATGAGTGACCTGGAGATACACATTTACTGCCTTTAAAATCTCTCTATTTATTTCCAGCGTGATGTTATTGCACAAATTGGTGACTTCCTGGAAAAGTGCTGGATAATGAGGGTAACACAAAACAATACCAGCATGCCTATTTATCTTCCAGATTTAAGGCCATGAAATTGATCTGAATGGTCCTGAAAGAAAAACTTTATTCTTCCTTAGATCTTTATTTTATAGCAATCTCTATTTTCATAACCTTCTCATGATGTTGACTACTAAAATATAATTTATTGTTAGCATTATAAAACAGTAAAGTAAAAGACTACAGCTGTTTAGCTACATGAATGATATGAGCTACAGCAACCTAAGTGCAGTCTAATCTAAGTGTCTGTTTATACACATGTGACGAATTTGTAGAAAGTTTCATTCATTCATTCAATCAATATTTATTGAGCATTGTCCATGTGTCATGTGCTGGTGATAAAACTGTGAGAAGAAAACCTGGGTCTTGTCCTCCTGGCAGCTTGCAATCTAGTAGGGGATTTATACAACTAAATGCTATCTAACAAGATAGTTAGATACGTGCTGTGATGAGGGAAGTAAAGAAATAAAAGAGAAGTGGGATGTGGGGCTTGAGTGGGTAGTGCATTCTAGGCACAGAGAGCAACAGGCACATTTCATTTACTGAAAAAGCGTACATCGTAGTATGGTTGAACTTGAAGTATTAAGGGAGATGACAGAAGATAAGAGTGGAAAGATAAGGGTTTGATCAAAAAGGGTTTCTAAGTAGGAGAAACCTTGTCAGCAGTCTGGGAAAGCTTGGGAAGGAAGGCTAGAGACAAGGAGAATACAGAATATAGTGGCTGGTGATGATGATGTGAGT